>NC_058131.1:560904837-560914662 GCF_016433145.1 Gracilinanus agilis | reverse complement strand
TTTTTTTTTTAATTTTAAACCCTTTTACTTCGGTGTATTGTCTCATAGGTGGAAGATTGGTAAGGGTGGGCAATGGGGGTCAAGTGACTTGCCCAGGGTCACACAGCTGGGAAGTGGCTGAGGCCGGGTTTGAACCTAGGACCTCCTGTCTCTAGGCCTGACTCTCACTCCACTGAGCTACCCAGCTGCCCCCTGGCCCTGATTCTTAAGATACTTTGCTACTTGACCTTGAGTCAAAACTGGATTTCTTATAATTTGCCCAACGTGTTCCATATTTTCCCAACTCTATACTTTTGCTTAGATCATTCCCTGAGCCTGGAATGAACCCCACAAGTCTCTACCTGTTAAAATGCCAGATATTCATTTAGACCCAATTTAAGCATCATCTCCCACATGAAGAAGACTTTGGACTCTCCCATTGGGAAGTAATTTCTTCCTCTTCTGAAGTACTTTATTTGAACCTCTTTTATGCATATTTTACTTTATATATAATTATTTAGAAAATATCTTCTTTCTCCAACCAGTCTAAAGTCAGGACTTAGCCTCATTCATCTTTGTATTTCTCTTCAAAAACCCTGGCACAGCGCTTTGCACACAGCAGGCACTCAATAAATATAGGTACTCAATAAATTCTTGTTGAATTGAAATGCTAAATTAAGCAAAGAGGAGGCTGAGATTGTCTGGGCAGTATTTATATCTGTGGTTAGTATCTATCTTAGTAAGAACTTCCCAGCTGTGAGAATTCTGGGAAAGAATGGACCAATTCAATTGGACAAAGGTGGTTTTTGTTGGTCTTTTTTCTTTTTTTAACCTAGGCACAGTAGGTTATATGCTATGATTTGAGGAGCATCATTAAGTCCCAAGCAAATCATATCATCATTAAAGTCACTTCTTGAATAGATGGCAAAAGCAAAGTCCTTGACGCAGAAATGAAAGGGTAGTAAGTATGCTTTTTGTGTGACTAGGGATGGTGGTGGTACATGAGATGAATAGAAATCTCCAACCTTCTCCCTCTGTACCTTTAGCAAGGGTTAAATTAAATTAAATTAAATTAACAAAGTTTAGATCTAGAATGGACCCAAAAGATCATCTCATCTAATTGTCTCTTTTTATAGTTAGAGAAACTGAGGCTTGGGTATCTGATATGAAAAAAAGCAGAGTTTAGGATCTGAAGCCCAATCATCCTGTAACTCCAACTCCAGGACTTTTTTCCACCACTCAATTTTACCTGCTAGACATGGAGCTAGCACCATGAAAAGGTCATAGAGGCAAGTGAAAGAATATTCACTGGCTCTGGAGTCAAAGGACTTGGACTTAAATGGGTAAGTCACTTACTTTGCCAGACCTCATTTCCCTTAATTGGTTAACCCACATGATATTAGCCTAGCTGACAGAAGGTAAGAATTAAAAAATATATAGTTTCTTGGGCAGTTGGGTAGCTCAGTGGATTGAGAGCCAGGCCCAGAGGTGGGAGATGCTGGGTTCAAATCTGGGCCTTGGACACTTCCTAGCTATGTGACCCTGGGCAAGTCACTTAACCCTCATTGCCTAGCCCTTACCACTCTTCTGCCTTGGAGTTGATTCTTAGTATTGATTCTAAGATGGAAGGTAAGATTTTTTTAAAAAAAATATTATTTTTCCACTTCTACTAAAAAAACCTGACAGAGTCTGAATGCAGATTTTTGCATACTTTCTTTTGCTTTCTTTACTATTCTTGGTTTTAAAAAACATGCCAGATGTTTAGAAATAATTAGCATGACTACACATGTGTCACCTATATCATATTGCTTGCCTTCTCATGGAGAGGGGGAGACGATAAAGGAAGGGAAAGAATGTGGAACTTAATTTTTTTTTTACACTTAAAAATTTCTGCTGATGTGCAATTGAGAAAAAAATAAAATAAAAATTAAATGTAAAAAATACACATTTTAATATCTATATTCCCATGTCATTTATTTTCTTCATAATGCTATGCCTTTGAAAAATGTATTTCAAAACATTATTGTGAGAAAGATCATAGGCTTCCCCAAATTACAAAAGTAGATTAGCCAGAAAAAAGGCTAAAAGGAGCCCGTGCTCTAGACACAGGGGAGAGGGGAGAGAAGCCTAGAAGGGCTACCTACAAAAATCAGCCAATCAACTTTCTGATTTTTATCTGGGTTGGATATCAAGACATAGAATGCTTTATCCAATTTATGACAAATGTCTTTGCTCCCTGCCACTGTTGCTAGCCATAAGCACAGCACTTTCTGGAAAGGCATTAGAATTTTTCTCTCTGCAGTGTTTACTATCCCCCTCAACCCCCCAACTCCTTGGCCACATTCTCAATGAATAAGCAGGAAGATATATCATAAACACCAGGCATTTCCTTCCTGCTCAGTAAAGGTTTCAGGACAATGTATTTATCACTGTTTAATCATATGGGCTGCCCCCACATGTGTTTTTAAAATCATGCAGTTATGTTGCTTCAGAGCAAGCTGGAAGATCCAACTAAGCCTGCATCCTGTCTCCAACAGAGGCCCAGAACGGATGTTCAGTGATAGAGAATTTCCTAAAATCTTCCCTCTTCCACCCCCCACCCAGACACATCAGGTCCATCCCAGGCTTCACTGAAGAATGGACCGCATAGGAGAAAATGATTTTCATAGGGTCAGAGATTCAGACGTGGAATGTTCTCTGGACATCCCACCCTTTCATTTTTTAGAAGAGGAAACTGAGTCTCAGAGAGAAAAAGCGAATTACCTAAAATGAAAGAGGTAAGGGCGGTGGAAGTAGAATTTGAACACAGACTCTCTGACTCCAAAGCCGCTGCTTTTCCTGCAAAACCTGCTGCCTTGTCTACATACGGATTCTCTCTCTATGTAAGCAAACGGCAGCTCAACAAGTGCACGTCTATCTGAATTAAAGACGAGTGGAGGTTTGCTAGTTATTTTCACCTCTGTGGTAGAGGATCATAATTTGTGTGTATGTGTGTGTGTGTGTGTCTGTCTGTCTGTCTGTCTGTCCCCTCTTTGTCAGTCTGGATCCCTTCTTTGCAATTTTTTGAGTTACCAGGTATTATTTATATATATATTTATATATAATGATATGGGTAACATGGATAAGATAATAATATATAAATATGATCTAAAATACATATAATGAAATATAAATATATAACACATAATATACAACCATGATAATACATAAATATTATATATAATATAAAAACATTTGATTTAATATCATTAAAATATAAATAATATATACACCATAACAATAATATAATATATAATTTGTTATAAATAGGTCATAAATTATAATTAGTATGCTTTTCCAAGAGAAACAAATTCTCACATTATGACCAAAGAGGATTTATATCAGGTATGCAGGGATGGTTTAATATAAGGAAAACTATTAACATAATTTATGGCATCAGCATAAAAGTACTAAAAATCATATGAATATATCGATCGAGGCAAAAAAAGCTTTTGACAATTATTATTATTATTTATTATAGTCCCTCCAGTATCTCTGCCAAGAAAGATCCATGGCCATTATTGATGTGCTGTGATTGTTATAAAGAAAGAGAGGTCCTAGGGAGATATAGATATGCAATGAGGTGGATGTATCTTAGTATTCTCCCTAGGTGCTGGTCATGGGGAACACCAACCCCAGTCACCCTTGCTAGTTGTTATAATTTCTCCTTTCAATAACAGTTGCCCAGGGAAGGACTCAGAAAGGTTAGGTGGATGGGTAACCCTTTCAGGTCCAACCTGGGGTTGGACAAATTATTAATATTGGGCTCTGATTAGCCTTGGATCACATTTGTTATCTGACTGCATTGGCTCCCTCCCCAAGGGTCATGATATAAAGACCACTCAGGAAGGTACTTATGAAACACTCTTTATTTATAATCTATATCAGGGAAAGGATAATCAGAATAAGGATTGGGGATTGGAGACCCTGTCAATCTAATATCTATAACTAATTAATACTTAGAGCTGGAGGCTATTGATTTAGTAGAAGCAGGATCTTTGTTCTTCACAACCCCTCTGGCCCAGCTTGGCCACTGCCAAGCCAGAGAATAGTCTGCTCTTGATGCAGCTGTGTTGGTGATTTAATCTCTCAGCTTTTCACTATCAGTGTTTGGTGATGTACAAACCCTCACAGTCTTCAGGAAATATTTGGATCCTACCAACCCTCTTCGTCTTCAGACCTCCCAGCCTCCCTTCACCACCCAAGGACCCAGAGACCTAAAGAGCTAGGAAGATTCAGAGACCTAAAGATCTAAGGGACCAAAACCCAAAAGACCAAAGACCAAAGTCCAAAGATCCCTCTAAGTCACCATTAGGGTTATTTATACCCCCAGGCCAACTGATTTTGCCCCTGGCTCAAGGCACCTGGGAACATTCCAA
This sequence comes from Gracilinanus agilis, assembly GCF_016433145.1. NCBI lineage: Eukaryota > Metazoa > Chordata > Mammalia > Didelphimorphia > Didelphidae > Gracilinanus > Gracilinanus agilis. Next base: position 560,910,265 of record NC_058131.1, on the reverse strand, counting down.
TCTCTCCAACTGCCTCCCTTATCAATCAAGGTGACATCCAAAATTTCTCAGGATTTGAATATAATATGATCTACAAGGTAACAATAATTTTTTAAAATGAGTAAAGGAAAATATGTAAGATTACAATGGAAACCAGTAAAATAGAAGTGTAATTTGTACTTATTCACATTAGTGGACAGCCTGAAATCTATCCACAGATTCATTGGGGATCCATAAACCTCAGGTTACAACACCTGGACAAGTTATCTCTTGCTTTTGCTTTATTTGGCCAGTCTGTGTGTGTGTGTGTGTGTGTGTGTGTGTGTGTGTGTGTGTGTGTGTATGAGAGAGACAGAGAGAGAGAGAGAGAGAGAGAGAGAGAGAGAGAGAGATGCGGGAAGGTGTTCATACATTCTCTGATAACACTTTAAACACCACTTTTTCAGCCTCTGCACTCCTAGGTCAGTTGTCCATCCGACTACATATTGTAGTCTGGTTAGTAGCTTTTTTTATTTTTCATCCACCTGATTCTTCCTGTATGAGTGATCAGTGCTCTATATGGAGTTGTGTGAGTCTTCTCCAAAGAGTTGGTAATTGAGCTTTAGGGCTTTTCTAAGTAGTCATGAATGGAAAAAATAATTGCTTAGACTTTGCCATCTGTTGTTATCCTGTAGGGAGGAACAGGTAGAGGGTGGGACAGGTGTTGACCTATCCAGAACTAGGCGGGGTGGGAAGGGTGGGAAGATGGCAGGGCCGACTAAAGATTACAATCCTGCCACAAAGGAAGAGGACCCAAGTATTACTGATTGTGGGCAGCAAAAATTATGCACCATGTTTATTCCCATGCCAGCTCCAGATGTGAGAGAGGTAACAGAATAGTTGCTCCTTCCTTAAAATAATAATAATAATAATAATAATACCTAGCATTTATGTAATGCTTAAAAGGTTTGCAAAGAACTTTATGAATATTATCTCATGTTATCATTATCTCACAATAGCCCTGGAGGTAAGTATTATTATTATTCCCATTTTACAGATATAAAAACTGATTCAGACAGAGCTTAAGTGACTTTCTCGTAGTCATATAGCTAAGTAGCAGATTGAACTCAGATATTCCCTTTTCCAGAAGAAAGGGGACTGAACTTGAGGCTATTTTGATATCAGCAGTAGAGACATATATTTAGATGTCTGTTCTCTTCTTTGATTGAATAAAAGCTCCTTAGGACAGGGATTGTTTTTTTGTCTTTGTCTTTGTATTCCCAGTTCCTTGCAGAGTGAAGTTTATGAGAGGAAGACCTGCAAACAGACAGACAGAGAGAGAAAAATGAGACAGAGAGACAGAGAGAGAGAGAGAAATGAGAGAGAGAGAGAGAGAGAGAGAGAGAGAGAGAGAGAGAGAGAGAGAGAGAGATACACAGAGAGAAATAAGAAATGAAAGAGAAATGAGAGAAAGAGAGAGAGGGAGGGAGGGAGGAAGGGAAAAAGAGAGGAAGGAGAAGGAGGAGGAAGAGGAGAGAGACAGGCAGTCAAACAGAGAGACAGAGAGGGAGAAAGGAGAGACAGGAGAGCATACTATATGTTCATTATGTGCCAGGCAAACCCTGAGGATACAAACACAAGCAAAAAAGACAGCCCCTGACTTCAAGAAGTGTACATTCCAACAAGGGAAAACAAGACATAAAGTAGGGGGCTTTAGAATAGGTATTTAATAAATGTCTGTCAAATGATTGCGTGAGTGAGTGGGGGTTGGAATTAGAATTTTAAATTTGAACTCCTAATTCCAGTCTTAATCTATCTAGCACATTGTAAACCAATATCTTTTTTGGTACTCAGCAAAGTACAATTTTCATCAAACAATCAGTTTTCACAAACTTTCATATAATTTGAAAAATTATCAATTAGCTGAAAAGCCTCAAATAAACAATCTTAAAGACAAAAGAACTTTATAGTTCTCTTCTTGTTTCTAGGAGGCAGTTATTTGTACATGTCATCAGATTGAGACCTTGCAGTCTACTTAAAATGAGACCCCAATTCAAGTGATTATATCAGGAAGAGATGAAGGCACAGCTGGCAGAGGTGCCTAGGTTGACTGGTTGGTACCATTTTCAGGGCAGTCCTTAGTCTGACTATAGTGCTCCAGTCATCAAGAAGGCAGGAAATGGCCTCAGACATTTCTTAGCTTTGTGACCCTGTGCAAGTCACTTACCCTCTATTGCCTACCCTTGCCACTCTTCTGCCTTGGAACCAATACACAGGATTGATTCCAAGATGGAAGGTCAGGGTTTTAAGGGAAAAAAAAGAGGACAGGCAAAAGGACATCTTGAGCAAAGGCAAAGCCCGATTTCTGGTCAATCATGAAGAAGCCAGGAAGAGGGAGAGGGATAAGAATAGGTGAGGTAATGAGTCTCTTGTCTTCAGATTCATTTGAGTCAGAGGCCAGAGAATCCATTGTTTTTGTTGTTCAGTCGTGTCTGGCCCTTTTGTGACTCCATTTGGGGTTTTCTTGGCAGAGATACTGGAGTGGTTTGCCATTTCCTTTTCTAGGTCATTTTACAGATGAGGAAAGTGAGGGAAACAGGGTTAAGTGTCTTCCCCAGGTTCACACAGCTAGAAAGTATCTGAGATCAGATTTGAACCCGAGACCTGCCCATCTCTAAGCCTGGCTCTCAATCCACTGAATTACTTCTCTGCCTCAGCGTAGTAGGCATTTCATAAATGTTTGCTGGTTAATTGTCAGTATCTATTGCCCAGATTGGGCAGGGATGCTGGCAACTGAGACAATAGGAATGTTGATGACCATTTATAAGATAATTACATCCATTATACCCGGATGAAAAATTCCAAATTTCCTTGAGATCAGTGAGATGAGTTTTTTTATGAAAGAAGATTTTGGTTTTTTTAAATCCTTATCATCTGTCTTAGAATCCATACTAGGTATTGTGCTAAAGCAAAATAGTGGTAAGGGCTAGGCAACTGGGGTTAAGTGACTTGTTCAGAGTCACACAGTCATTATAGGGTTTTAATGATTTTCAAACTTACTTCATAAATCAAGCCAATAGCATATAAAAAGTCCGTGGGGTTGTCTTATCAGAGAGCTGTGTACAGAAGCTATTTAAGGAATGCAGGGGAACTCCCAGGAGCTCAAGTTCAGTTAGAAGTCAGAGAATAGTATTGGGCCAAATGAGAATACAATTCTATACAGTCTACAATAATCTGATATGGCAGCTAGAGGCACAGTGGAGAGGGAGCCGAACCTGAAGTCAGGAAAACTCATCTTCCTGAGTTCAAATCCAGCTTTACACACTTACTAGCTGAGTGACCCTGGGCAAGTCTCTTAACCCTGTTTGCCTCAGTTTCCTCACCTGTAAAATGAGCTGGAGAAGGAAATGGCAAACCACTCCAGTATCTTTGCCAAGAAAATCCCAAATGGGGTCATGGACAGTTGGACACAACTGAAAAAAGACCGAACAACAACTCTTCTAACTCCAACTTCCAGAACTCTATTATACTCACAAGTATGAGTATATACAAAGACTCACCTGAACTGAAGGAGAACGAGCTACTCAGAGCACAGAAAACAATATATACTATTTTTTACACTAAAATATAAATTAAAAGCAATGAAGCAAAACTGAGCACTGTGAAAATATAAATGCCGATGTTGGCCTAGGAGAAATAGTAAGAAAATGTAGCTCCATTCTTCCCTTGGAGAGGTGGAAGACCATCAGAGTGGAATGTGCCACATAGCTGGCACATATGGCCATTATGATACCTGGGTTTGCTTAACTGTTGTTTTTTTTATTATTAAAAACTAGCAAACTGGAATTTCTAACTTGCTGGAATGAGTGAGGGTGGGAGATAAAAATCTATTCTGAAATGTTGTTGTTCAATCAGTTCAGATGTGTCTGAGCCTTCATGACGCCATTTGTGGTTTTGTACTTGGAGATAAAGGACAAAGAAGTGGTACCTAATTGACTGACATCCCAGCCACCTTGCCAATTTGAATCTTCTTGTTCAGTCATTTTAAGTTGTGTCCAATTCTTCATGCAACTGGTTAAGTGACTTGCCCAGGGTCACGTAGCTAGCAAGTGACCGAGGGCAGATTTGAACTCAGGAAGTCCTTGACCTCAAATCCAACATTCTATCTATTATGCAACCTAGCTACCAATTCAGAAATGACTATGCTATAAAAAGAAGACCAATAAAACAAAGGTTTTAAACAAGGCATGACTTAGTTTCCTCATTTATAAAATGAGGACTTTGGATTTGGTCACCTTCTAATTCTAAACCTATGATCCCATGAATCCTTTGCCTCTTTTCTTCCTGACTGAAGTAGACAATTTCTCTAAGATCTCTTCTAACTCTAACATCCTAGGAATCCGTAAGCCCTACTTTTTACCCTTTGCTCCCTGGATGAGGAAAGTACTTTATTTTCCAATTCTAAAGATTTCTTCCACGGATCTCAGTGAATTCTTTCTCTATCCTGACCCATCACTTCTACCATCGTGAATTTGCTGAAGAAAATTCACTGACTGGTTGTTAAGATTGGTTCTGAAGGCTGGTTCTACCTGCTGTATGAAGCTGAGCTTTGTTAAGTTCTGGTTAGCACTTGTGAGCAATACCAAAGAACTCAGGGCAAAAGCAGTCGAGAAGGGAGTGGTGTGGTGGTAGGAGAATGAAGCAATGAAGGTTGGTGGCCATGCAGAGGAGAGTACTATGGGAATACGGGGGTGGGTAGGCAGTGGCACCAAGGACAACCCAACAGAGAATGCAGTCATGCCAGAAGAGAAGTAAATCTCTCTCCAGAGTTCAGCCCATTCCCTTGCAAAGGAAAGGGAAGGTCCAAACCCCAAGAAGGTCCATACCACAATGGTTAGATCTTAAAAATGACAGGTCAGGACTAAATGAGGAAAGGGGGTCATACCATGCAAAGGGCAACAGAAGACTGGGCATAAGACACAACCCATGGTCTCCATTCAGATTGCAGAGGGGAAGAGAAAGAACCAGCCCTGTCTTCCCACAGATGTTGGCAACCAGAGATAAAAGCTTGGTGGCACCCATAAGGACACACACACACACACACACCTACATACATACATACATACATACATACATACATACATACATACATACANACACACACACACATACATACATACATACATACATACATACATACATACATACATACACAGAGAGTTACAATTCTGTGTATCTGGAACTAGTTCTCTTCTAGAGGCCATCTGCAGTCTCGATGGCCACTGCCTGATGGCTTCCTTGAAGTCTGTTGACCTCCATGGGCAACCCTGTAAAAGCCACAAGTAGACTGACCTCTTGCTGCACTTCAACACGTTTACTTCTTTTTAGATGCTTTACCAAGGCTTTACATTCTTCCTTCCTTCCTTCCTTCCTTCCTTCCTTCCTTCCTTTCTTCCTTCCTTCCTTCCTT
>NC_058131.1:560884674-560901844 GCF_016433145.1 Gracilinanus agilis | reverse complement strand
TTCCTTCCTTCCTTCCTTCCTTCCTTCCTTTCTTCCTTCCTTCCTTCCTTTCTTCCTTCCTTCCTTCCTTCCTTCCTTCCTTCCTTCCTTCCTTCCTTTTCTTTCTTTCTTTCTTCACTTCTTTCTTTCAACTCTTACCTTCCATCTTAGAATCAATACTATTTATTGGTTCAAAGGCAGAAGAGTGAGTGGTAAGGGCTAGGCAACAGGGGTTTAGTGACTTGCCCAGGGTCACACAGGTAGGAAGTGTCTGAGGCCAGATTTGAATCTAGGATCTTCCATCTCCAGACCTGGCTCTCAATCCACTGAGCTACCCAGTTGCCCCCATTAGCTTAGTTTTAATGGTTCATTTCTTAGATGTTACCACCCACTACTATGACCTTCCCAAAATCCTCTCATTGTAATCGTACACTGGAAAAAAATACTTTCAGGTCAGGTAGCTGGCAAAATGCAAGAATAGTTCATTACAATCCAATTTTCCCAACCTAAGTACCTTTTCAAAAAGGGGGTGGGGGTGGGAAATGGGCCAAATCTATAGTAACTAAAGCTGCAACCACAAGATAAGAAAACAAGAACACCACACAAGGTAAAAAACCTTGTGCAAGGGCATCAGAGGACTGAACCATTTAAAGCTATCTACCCATAGCCCCCACTGGACCTTGGCACTGGACACAGCCAGCACAAATAATCTAGCAGGCTGGTATTTCAGGATCTGGCTATGGTGGCTTTATTTGGTCCTCCAGAGCTGGGGCTCAGCCGGAACTATGTAAGAGATTGACAACATTGGTTTTGCCCAGGCGTGTGAAGAAAATGTGATGTAGCTGTAATGGAGGAAGGAAATGAAGAATGGAACAAGCATTTCTAGGGCACCTAGTTTGTGCCAAGCCCCGTGCCTTTTAGGGGAAGGCACAATAGTGCATAACTGGTCTAGGGGAAAGTGTTTCTGCCCTAGAAGAAAGAAATCCCAGCTATAGCTCTGTAGATTGTAACCCAGCATAAGTCTGACCATATCACTCACCTTCATCCCCATACCCTGCTCAGTGAATTCCTGACTTTCCCTACTACCTCCAGGATCAAAGAGTGACTCTTCTGCCTGGCAGTTAAATCTCCCTCCCAATCTGGCCCTTTCCTGCCTTTCCAAACTTTGTATAATTTAATTTAGTTCCTTCTCTGCACTCTGCATCACAGCTCTGCTGTCTTATTAGCAGTTCCTTAAATACACCACTCTCCATCCTTCATCTTTGTGTCTTTGTACTAACCACACCGCTTTCTCTGTTCCCTGGCCCATCTCTTCTTAGTTTCCCCGGCTGCCTTCAAGACTGAGCTTCTGTAAGGGGCCTTCTCTCTTCCCTCCACTGGCTGGCACCTTCCTCTGCCAAATTAAATGCCATCTACTCTCTATATCTTCTATTAAATGTTGGATGCCACCTCCAGCCTCACCCCTATTAGAATGTAATGTACTTAAAGGCTTTTTAAAAAATCTTTGTTGTTTTTATCTTTGTATCCCTAAAGCTCAGCAAAGTACCTGGCATATAATAAGCAATTAATCAATGTTTGTGGGTTGACTAAAATAATGATACTGAGCCTCATTTGAAAGATAGTACTAGGGGGCAGCTGGGTAGCTCAATGGATTGAGAGTCAGGCCTAGAGATGGAAGGTCCTAGGTTCAAATCCGGCCTCAGACACTTCCCAGCTGTGTGACCCTGGGCAAGTCACTTGACCCCCATTGCCCACCCTTACCAATCTTCCACCTATGAGACAATACACCGAAGTTAAGGGTTTAAAAAAAAAAAAAGAAAGATAGTACTAACCTTAACCACCAATGAATGAATTTACTTCAGGAAATCAGTCATGAAAGAAAGGCACAGATGGATGGGGAGAACTTGCAAAGAGTTTTGAGTGACTCCATTCACTCAATGCAGGGATGTGCAAGGAGCTGATCCTGAAGTCAGTATGGGGGGCGGGGGGTGCAGCTAGGTGCCTCAGGTGGATAGAGTGAGGCCTGAAGTCTGCAGGACCTGGGTGCAAATCTGCTCTCAGACACTTCCTAGCTATTTGATCTGAACAAGTGACTTAATTCCAGTTGCCTAGCCTTTAACTGCTTTTCTACCCTGGAACTGATGCTAAGTATTGATTTTAAGGCAGAAGGTAAAGGGTTTGTTTTTTTAAAATGTCTATTGAAAATATAAGAAAAGATGTCTGCAAGGAAACCAGAAATTTGAAATAAGAATCAGCAGAGATGTTAAGACTGAAAAAGTAGATTTAAGAATCATCAGCATAGAGGTGAGCAGTAAATCCATAGCAATGGAAATGGGTGAGACTAAATCGGGAAGCCAGAAACATGCTATTTCGAATACAAGAAAAAGACTGAAGGACGAAAAATTCAAAAGAGAAAATCAGATTCAAAAGCCTGAATCCCATACAGTAGGAAACAATAGAGCAGAAAGCTCAGAAATTTTGAAAACTAGTCACAAAGTACAAATCAATTGAATCTAGCTTCCTGCCAGAGGACAATTCTATACCTGAAACTCTAAGGTGTTGTGTGGTGGTTGAACATCAGAATCTCAGTGCCAAACAGCTTTGGTAAGGAGTCATGAGAAGAAACTTCAGCTTTCAAGGAGAATCAATCTAAAAATCTTAAAATTTTCTCTACATTCATAGGAAACCAGAGGAGAAGATGGAATAGAATGTTTAAAAAAAAGCACTTCCTAAATAGCTTAATGCCTTCCTGCAAAGCTAAACCTAATCACCAATGAAAAAACGAGGCATTCAATAAAAGAGAGCTACTTGAGTGAGTTAGTGAGTGTGTGTGTGTGTGTGTGTGTGTGTGTGTGTGTGTGTGTGGTAGTATATTATAATATATATAGAATATAGAATACATATCATAAGATATATATCTATGATAATATTTAACATCACATATTAAACATTATATATAATATTTATGTATTATAAAATATATATGTATAATATATAGAGTCTCACCCTAGAAGGGCAAATGGAAGAGTATTATTTTTAAACCCTCACCTTCCATCTTAGAATCAATACTATGGATTGGTTCTAAGGCAGAAGAGTGGTAAGGACTAGGCAATGGGGGTTAAGTGACTTGCCCAGGGTCACACAACTAGCTAGGAAGTATCTGAGACCAGATTTGAACCTAGGACCTCCCATCTCTGGACCTGGCTCTCAATCCACTGAGCCACCTAGCTGCCCCCAGAAGAATATGCACACATTGGGAGAACAGAAAAATTAAAAATATACACACACATATACACACTTATATATATATATATATATATATATATATATATATATATATATATATATATGATAGGAAGCAAGTAGATTATTAAGCTTGTAAATACTTCAGACATGAAAACCACAAGAAACATAAATAAGCTCAATTTTTAAAAAGACTAAGCAATAAAATAAATACTCTCATATTTCTAGGTTATTTTCTAAAAAGTTGTGTTGAAGGATATAAGAAAAAAAGGAGTCATCAAAATACAAAAGGAAGCCAAAAATTTAGAGGAATTTGAAGAAAAGCAGGAGATGGGGAGAAATTTTGCAGCACGTTTCTCTGGAAAAAAAAGTCTCATTTCTCAACTATGTGGAGGACTAAAGCCAAATTTATAAAAATAGGAGCAGTTCCCTAATTGATAAATGGTCAAAGGATAGGAATAAGCAGTTTTCACAGGAAGAAATCAAAGCTATCAAGTCATATAAAAGTGCTCTAAATCACTAATAATTAAAGAAATATAAATTAAAACATCTCTGAGGCACTATCTCACACTCATCAGATTATGTATGACAAAAAAGGAAAATGACAAATGCTGAAAGGAATGTGGGAAAATAGGTGCATTAATGCACTTTTGGTGGACCTGTCCAACCATTCTGGAGAACAATTTGGAATTATGCCCAAAGGGCTATAAACTGGTATATATATTATATAATATATGTATGTACATATGTGCTTATATATATATGGATATATATATACTATAACCCATCCATACTATTACTAGGACGATACTCTCAAAAAAATAAAAAAAAGAAAAGGATCCATATGTACAAAAATATTTATCAAAGCTCTTTCTGTGGTAGCAAAAAATATGGAAACCGAGGGAGTACTCATCAACTGAGAAACGGCTGAACAAGTTATAGCATATGAATGCGAAGGAATACTATTGTGCTGTAAGAAATTATGCAGGAGATGGTTTCAGAGAAACCTGGGAATCTTTTTATGAACTGATACAAAGTGAGGTGAGCAGAACAAGAGAACAATGTATGACAGCAACAGCGATTTTATAAGGATCATCAACTATGAAAAGCTTTGTGATCCTGATCAAAACCACTCTCCAACAATAACTCCATAGTCAAAATGGTGTAAAAATTCTATCCACCTCTTGATAGAGAACTGATGAACTCAAAGTGCAAATTGAAGCATCTTCTCCATTTCTTTATTTTTCCTGCTTCCCTCCTCCCAGAATATGGCTAATGCAGGAATATATTTTGCGTGACTTCAAATTTGTAATGGGTATCATATTTCTTGCCTTTTTAAAGGGTGGAAGAGGAAAAAGGGGAAGGGAATGAATTTGGAACTGAAAATAAAAATAAATTTTAGGGGAACCTTAAAGAGTGAAGAGAGAAGTCAGAACAGAATCATCTGCTCTCCTATAGGTGACTCAATATATATATATATATATATATATATGGTGAAGGGGATAATAGAGTGGGAAATAGCTTGAATAAAAGGAGGAGAGGCAAGAGACAGAGGGAAAGTGGAGACTTATTTTGGAAAGTTAATTGTGGGGTGGGAAACTGTGAGGGTGGTAATGTAAAATTTGTCCATAAGGGGGTGACATCTAGAATAATCATCCTCGTCCCAGACTTAAGAAGAATAGTAATAAAGTTAACCATAAAATAGGGCTGGCAAATGATCTAGCAATGACCTATAACCCTTACAACTCTAGCTCTCTGGTTCATGAAACTTCAGCTAAATTAGCAATGGATTGAGTGAAATGTGGGTAGTAAAAAGAGAGTGATTTTTTCGCACAGGATCATAGTTACAGGGCTAGGCTACATATCTGTCTATCTGGAGTAAAGCCTTTCATTTTACAGTTTAAAAAGAAGTCTTAGAGAGATAAGCAACTTGTCCAAGGTCACACAGGCAGCAAGAATTCAAAGCAGAATTATAACCCAGGTCTTTTGATTCTAGATTCGTTATACTGTATACTTGATATGTATTCTTTATGTTGTACCCAGGTTCTTTATATTGTACACATGATTTAGGCAAGTCTTGTGGTTTGGGTTTAAGACTGGAGTGAAACAGTTAATAAAAGGAGGCTTACTTGACCATAGCATAAAACCAATCCTCTGCAAGAAAACAGCATTGGCTGCAGTAGCATTAACCCCCTCTCCTGCCCCTACAGAATGTTAGTGCATCCGCTTGTATTGGAGGCATTGAGTCCTTATGGTCTGATTGCTTTTATGATCTTAGATGACCAGGAAACACCTTCATGGTCCAAGATTTGGACCCTTGGGGCCAATCAATTCTTGGGAACAGTTTCATGTCAGGGACCCTGGTAGCTATTATTCCTACTATAACAGGATAAGCTCATTGGAAGGAAAGAACTAGGAATGGAAGGTTAGTCCTAGAAGGGCACATTGAGGAGTACTCTTAAAGAATTCATCCACATTGGGAGGGCAGAAGAGAGAGGAACCTAATGGATTTTCTAAGGGAGAAATGGGCATCCCATTGCAATATAAGTAATTAGCCAGGCATTCCTCGAAGACCTCCAGAAAGGAGGAACCTGTAAAGTCCCAAGGCAGACCATTTAATTCTGAGATAATTCTGATCATCTGAAAGGTTTTCCTGATAAACTTTCTTTGCAACTTCTAACCATTCTTCCCCACAGAAGTAGTGTAATCCCTCTTCCCTAGGACAGCTTTTCAGCTCCCGAAGTCAGCTCTCAATGCCCCTGCTCTCTTCTTCTTTTGGGATGAACACCCCCAGTTTCTTCAGTCAATTTTCATATGGTATGGACTCAAAGAACTTTGCTCTCATGGTTGACTTCTCTGGGCTGCTCTCCAGTTTATCTGTGTCCTTTCTGAAATAGAATGTCCAGAGCTGAGCTCAGTGCTCCAGATATGGTCTGTCTAGGGCATCTCCCTTGTCGTGGACACTTCGTTCCTCTGATGGTAGTCCCAGATCTCATTCGTAGTTTTTGGGGGGATGTGGTGGGTTGGGGAAGGAGGACAATGTCACACTGTTACATGGAGTTTACAGACTACTGAAACACCCTAGATCTGAATTTCATTTGAATCACTGCCTAGAAATATACCTTCATCTAATATTTTGGAGGTCAATTTATTGAAGCCCAGATAGAAGCTTTTATATTTATCTCTATTAAATTTCATCAGTCGGTCCTATTTTCTAGCCTGACCAGATCTTTATGGACTTTATCATCCACTATCTATTATTTATTGTCCAAAGCTTTATGTCATCTGTGAATTTGATAAGCAGGCTATCTAAGCCTTTATCCAAGTCATTAATAAGAATGTTGAATAGAATAGGGACAAGCCCTCAATTTCTAGAGGGTACTCTACTAGAGATTCCCCTCCACATGGAACCAGCAATAGCTTCTTTTTGAATCTGTCCATTCAGTCACTTATGAATATATCTAATTATATTGGAATTTAGCATTCATCTCTCCATCTTTCTCATAGCTGAGTGGTATAGCAGATAGAGCATTGCACTTGGAGTCAGGAAGACCTGAGTTCAAATTCAGACCTAGATATTTATAAGCTGCATGACCCTAGGTAAGTCACTTACCTCAGTTTCTTCATCTATGAAATAGAGATAAAAATAACGCCTACCTATCCTCCTGTGAGGATTAAATGAGGTATTTGTGAATCACTTAGCACAGTGCCTGGTCCATAGTAGATGCTATAGAAATGCTTGTTCCCTTTCTTCAACATTTCACCTCCCTGCCTGCCTGTTTCCTATTAGCCCATTAAGATACATGAACTTTCCATTTAAAAGGTATTCTGTGGGACAGCTGGGTGGCTCAGTGGATTAAGAGCCAGATCTAGAGATAAGAGGTTTTGAATTTAAATCTGGCCTTGTTGTATGACCCTGAATCACTCAGCCCATGTTGCCTAGCCTTTACTGCTCTTCTGCCTTGGAACTAATACACAGTATTGATTCTAAAATGGAAGGTAAGGGTTTTTGGCTTTTGTTTTTTTTTTTTTTTAAGACAGAAGGTAAGAGTTTTTTTGTTTTTTTGTTTTTTTTTTTAAATAAAATGAGGGGGCAGCTAAGTGTCTCAGTGGATCCAGAGCCAGGCCTATAGATGGGAGGTCCTGGGTTCAAATCTAACCTCAGACATTTCCTAGCTGTGTGACCCTGGGCAAGTCACTAAAACCCTCATTGCCTAGCCCTTACTGCTCTTCTACCTTAGAACCAATATTCAGTATTGATTCTAAGATGGAAGGTAAGGGTTTAAAATAAAATAAATAAATGAAAGATATTCCTTTCCCAAGACTATATCTGAGAGTCCTTTTGAAAAAATACCAATAGATGGCAGCTGGGTAGCTCAGTGGATTGAGAGTCAGGCCTAGAGACAGAAGGTCCTAGGTTCAAATCCGGCCTCAGACACTTCCCAGCTGTGTGACCCTGGGCAAGTCACTTGACCCCCATTGCCCACCCCTACCACTCTTCCACCTAGGAGCCAATACATAGAAGTTAAGGGTTTAAAACAAAACAAAAAAAAAGAAAAAAAAGAAAAATACCAATAATCCTGGTAAAATCTCAGTAAACCATAACTACCTTATTCCCCTGATCTACTAGTTTTACAGTTCCAAAGAAAGAAAGAGAAAGAAAGAAGGTTAGTTTAATGGACTCCCTTTTTTTTTTTTTTTTTTTTTTTTTGGCGAAGGAGACAATAATGGATGCCTTTTATTTAAATAATATTTCATTGCTATCCTTTCTGCCTTAGCAAAAAAATTCATGAGGATAAATAAGTTCTAGTTCAATAATGTTTTTTAGGTTTATGAAGCATTTTCTTCACAACATCTATTAAATAAATGATGAAGGCATTCTCATCCCCATTTTACAAATGAGGAAACTGAGGTTCAGCGAGCTTAAAGGAGATTCCACAGCCAGGAAGTGACACTTGAGTCCAGGTCGAGTGTTTCTTTCCATCAGATCATAATCCCTCCAAGTCTTGGTTGACAATTTCAGAAGTTAATGATGACCAAAGAAGACATTATCGCTTGTTGGGAAACCTCTGATGATGAGCCTCCCTGAGCTTCTCTAGCCCAGTCTTTAGACAAACACATTAGTGTCTCCAAAGCCTTTCCTGAGCTTGCCCTCTGCTGGTGTAGCTGCAGAGTGGCAACGCTTCAGGCGAGTAGGGATTAGTATCCCTAAGGAGCCATTAACACCTAAACAGAGATTAGTTTATCGCGATAACGGCTGTCTCCTTGAAGAACAGAGCCGACCCCCTTCTCCCCTCCCAAGGCAACGGGACCCTAAAGAGACGGGTGTTGATACTGGGAAGAATTGTGATGGAAGGCAATCGGAGGATGGCTGCTTCCGTGAGGTTTGGTTAAAAACAATGATGATAATAATAATGATCCCATAACACATACATAACCCAGTGGAATTGCTTGTCGGCTGCGGGAGGGGAGAGGGAAGAGGGAAGGGAGAGAAAAGGAATCATATAACCATGAAGAATATTTAAAAAGAAAAACATGTATCTTAAGGATGACTTACTAAAAAAAATAATAATCCCAATAAATAGAAGTCAGGATTGGATGGAAAGAATCTTCTTGCCTCAATCTCTGTAAAGGACCTGGTTCCTGATTGGCTAGATCATTTTGTCTTGTCCTGCTTACCTGATACAATTACCGCTGGTCAAGAGGCTTTATGAGGAGGATGGCTTTATAAGAAATTAGAAGTTTATTATCAGATCAGTCTTGCTTGAAAATATAGACCCCACCAAAAAATTGGAAGGAAGGTGAAAAAAGGTCCATGAAGCTCAGGCTTGCAGTAATCTGAGTTTTCACAGTTTAGCCAAATCATTGAACTGGTCCCCCATTCCACAACATCCCATCCTCAATCTTTCACATCAATTGTTCATCAAAACTTAATGTCTGGGGGCAGCTGGGTAGCTCAGTAGATTGAGAGCCAGGCCTAGAGATAGGAGGTCCTGGGTTCAAATCTGACCTCAAGACACTTCCCAGCTGTGTGACCCTGGGCAAGTCACTTGACCCCCATTGCCTAGCCTTACCACTCTTCTGCCTTGGAGCCAATACACAGTATTGACTCGAAGATGGAGGGTAAGGGTTTTAAAAAAACAAAAAACAAATTTAATGTCTCTTTTATGCTCTACATCAATGATTCCCAAAGTGGGCGCCACCGCCCCCTGGTGGGTGCTGCAGTGATCCAGAGAGGCGGTGATGGCCACAGGTGCATTTGAGGGCTGTGAATAACTGTAATGGGGCGGTGATAGTATGTGGCAGGGGGCGCTAAGTAATATTTTTTCTGGAAAGGGGGCAGTAGGCCAAAAAAGTTTGGGAACCACTGGCCTACATCCTTGAGTCCTTTGATCTGCAGGGACTTTTTAAAAAATGCTGGTAATGAGAAGCCTCTCAGGAAAGGGAATTTAAATTGATCTCTCATGTCTAAAATGGTCTAATCTCCCATTGCTCTCACATCAACAATATTCCTTTAACCACAAACTCCAGGGAATTCTAGTTAGTGTGATGCTTTCTGCTGCCATCCAGTGGGAAACTAGAGAAAGTGAACCAAGACACATTATTGAATCTGCAATCGGCATTTTCTCAGTTCAGAAAAACTGGATTATCTTACCCCCGAAATCTAATTACAATTTTTAAAAAAACTCTTCCCTTCTGTCTTAGAGTGGATATTACGTATTGGTTCCAAGGCAGAAGAGAGATCAGAGCTGGGCAGTTGGGGTTAAGTGACTTGCCCCTGTCCCATCTTTAGACCAATCTAACAGAATGATCATCAGAAGGGGAAATAGGGAATTTAACAAATTGCTGGAGATACTAGAGCTAAATAAGCACATTAGTATTTTTCAGCATTATGCAGAACTTTTACAAAAACTGCTTCTGAATTTAGGGCACAGAAATATTGCAAATAAGCATAAAAAGACAGAAATACTAAATATAACCTACATAGATTCTAATGCAATAAAAACAATAATCAGCTTAGCGACTACAAACAAAAGAAACAGACCCAAATAGATAGTTAATGAAATCCTAAATAATGATAATGAGTGGGTCAAAGAGTAGGTCATAAAAACAATATAGCAGAATTGCATGAACAAGTCAGATTTATATCAGAGAAGCAATGATGGTTCAACATTAGGAAAACAATTTATGTATGTATGTTTTATATATAGAGAGAGTTTTACATATAAAACTCTTTCCTTCCATCTTGGATTTAATACTGTGTATTGTTTCCAAGGCAGAAAAATGGTAAAAGCTGGATAAAGGGGGTTAAATGACTTGTCCAGGGTCACATAGCTAGGAAGTGTGTGAGACCATATTTGAACTCAGATTTGAACTCCTGCCCCTGAGTTTGACTCTCAATCCACCAAACCATGTAGCTTCCCCCAAACTATATATATTTTATAATTACTATCCCTATTTGTTGACAATAGAAGATATCTTTGTTTATACCAATATCTATAGATACATAACCAAAAGCTATTCCTTAGTACGGTGATGGGCAAACTACAACCTGTGGGGTCCAGATGCAGCCCCTTGAAATGTTCTGTCTGGCCAGGTGACATTATTCCTAATCTGACGAATACAATGAGTAGGATACAACACAATGAAACTTCGAAAGAGTTGCCTTAGAAACAGACTGACAGATGAGCATTTCCTTTCCTGTGGCCCCCTCTTTAAAAAGTTTGCCCATCACTGCCTTAGTAACTAAGCAGTCAAACTATATGAACAAATAGATTTCCAAAAAAAACCCCTGCAAAATAATTGCAAACTATTAATAATTATATGAAAGCAGGCTTCAGATCATTAATAAGAGAAATGCAAATCAAAACAACCCTGAGATTTCCCTTAACATCCTGAAAATTGACAAAGACAACAAAATGGAAAAAGAACCAGTTCTTACTTTACATAAGTTTGCATTACTCAAATTCGACTTTGCATAAAGAATTCTGAAAGAAATCCATAATCCAAAAATGATTGCAGAAGAAGAAAGGGAAGCTTTAGAATAGAAGTTGAACAAAAAAAGTTCACAATGGAACAGTTTGCAGAAGCATTTCATCATTTGAGTGAATTCTTTTCCTGTATTGAAAAGAGGGGTCCAAATACTTCAGAATTTGTAAGAGTTGCCCGCTAGCAACAGCTCTATGAGGAAAAAAAGAAAGCCACTCTCCGAACATCTCTGGATAGTTTAATTTTAAAAGTTGCACAGCCAACCACCAACGATACAGGCTAGGTATGAGGATGAGTAGGTGGGAAATATACTATACACCTATGTTAACTTTACTTTGTCAATAACTTTACCTTTCCTTTTTATATTTATCATCATGGTATAGTATTTAATATGTCTGCATTTTAGTACATTTTATGACATGTAAAAATATTATTTTGTGTATGCCTTTGTTACATAGACTAAGTGAAGTGGGTGGGTAGGTGGTAAATTTGCATTAGATATACATCTTCAGAATGGTCCATTTACATAAGGTAAAAACTCTTATAGTCCTGCTGGAGGAGTTATGGAAAGATAGGTACACTAGAGCATCGTTGGTGGAACTGCAAAGCTATATAACCACTTTGGAAAGCTATTTAGAATTATACAAATAAATTACATACTTTGTGAAATATTTATACCCTTTGACTCTGAGACCTAGCTGAAATTGGAATCATATCACTGTGGGTACAGTTATTAATAAAGCACATTAAAAATTATTTTTAACCCTCACCTTCCATCTTGGAGTCAATATTGTGTATTGGCTCCAAGGCAGAAGAGTGGTAAGGGTAGGCAATGGAGGTTAAGTGACTTGCCCAGGGTCACACAGCTGGGAAGTATCTTGAGGTCAGATTTGAACCTAGGATCTCCCGTCTCTAGGCCTGGCTCTCAATCCAGTGAGCTACCCAGCTGCCCCCCATTTAAAATTTTTTTATTATAGTTTTCTTTTCCAGATTGCATGTGTAAAAATTAAAATTAATATATAATATCTTCAAATATTATATTTTATAAGATTTATTAATAATCACTAAAATTAAAGGAATAAAAAGGTAACCAAATAAAACCACGTGCCAAGCTAATCTACCTGTTCAAAACTCCCATGTTCATAGCTGCCCTCATTCCAAGAGAAGAGAGCTAGACACGGAAATCCACTGAATTTATCTCCTGTCTACGTCAGCCTGTAATGACAGGAAATCAGTGGGCTCCTGGGTAATTAGTTTTAATGGTACAAGATCTCCAATTACACCCATGCCAATACAATAAAAAAAAGATTCTATTATTAGACTTACATCCCAAGGATGTCATTGATAAGGATATAGTCCCCATGTACCAAAATGCTCAAACTATTAAATACCAAAATATTTCATCCTTGATTCTCTAGACCACATGCCACCATTCAGCTGCCCCTTGATCCCCACTCTCTCTTTTAATCCCCTTTTGTATATTGTCTTCTCCCATTAGAATAAAATCTCCTCAAAAGGCAAGGACTGAGATTCCTTTCTTACATATCTGTATCCTCAGCATCTAGAATAGTGCCTGATACATAATAAACACTTAACAAATGTTAATTGACTGACCAACAGCAGCATTTTTCTAATAGCAAATAATTGGAACTAAAGTAGATGCTTATCAATTAAAGAAAGGCCAGGTAAACTGGGGTATATGAATGCAATGGAATCTTATTGTCCCGTCAGTAATAATGAATATGATGACTACTAAGAAGCACAGAAAGATTGACATAACCCAATATAGAGTGAAGTAAACAGAGCCAAGAACACAACAGATTCAATAACCACAACAATGTAAACAGAACCACCACAAAACAATCAAAGATTAATGATGCAGAGAACCAGGTCAAGAGATGGGAGGTCCTAGATTCAAATCTGACCTCAAGACACTTCCCAGCTGTGTGACCCTGGGCAAGTCACTTGACCCCCATTGCCTACCCTTACCACTCTTCTGCCTTGGAGCCAATACACAGTATTGACTCCAAGATGGAAGGTAAGGGTTTAAAAAAAAACCAAGTGAATGATGCAAAATAGCAAACAGCGAACATGGCCCCCAAAAAGTGATAGGGGAAGACATTCTCATCCCACTCTTTTGTCCAAGAGTGAGATGCACAAATATTGTATTTTGTACATATTTTTAGACTTTTTCAATGTGTTGATCAGTTTTGCTGATTTTTTTTCTCTTTTTTCCCCTTTTAAATACTATTTGTTACAGGTAATAACTCTGGAAAAGGAAGGGAAAGGAGGTGGGATATTGGGAGAAATTTGAAGGATGTTAAAAAAAACAAAAGATACAATAAAATTCATTTTTTAAATGTACAGAAGAGAATAAAAGGAAAATCAGAAGGAAGTATAGACAAGAGTTTTGAAAACAATCTTTGCAATTTATTAAATGATTTTTTAAAAAAGTAGTATGAAATAGAGGTTTATGGTTTTACATACCATTTGTTTGTGCCCTTCTGTGTAAACAAAAAAGCTCTTCTTTTGGTCCTTAAGTTCAAAATATTTTTAAACCTAAGAAATTGAGTGGATAGATCTTCAGGGAAATGTTTTATTGTCCTGAAGTTACATTGATTATAAGAGGCAGAGAAATAGGGTTTTGTTTGAAGAAAATGTTGTCAGCCTACATCTAGAGCAAAGTGGGCAGCACCCCTTGTACGCCTGCCCAGATCCCAAAGGGGACTATTGCAAGAGCATCACCTGTTGGGAAAAAAGATGACCAAAAAGGAACAATGTAGAGCAGGTGTTGTGTTGATGGCAGAGTTCCCAGGTGACATCAGTGCTGGATTGTTTTCGGGCTGAATGGGCTTTTCATGGGGTCCAAGTCTAGGTAAGACACAAGAGTAAAGGAGTGATTGATTTCATAGTCTCACTCAGTAAGTCATTCCAACGTCTAATAACCCTCATTCCCCGTCTGGAAAAGTGTGCCCCTGTACTATGCAAAATCTCCTTTTTGTTTGGAGTCTTCAGCTTCTTAAAGGGATATTTTCAAAAATCAGTTTATTTTTTTTAGAGGTTGGACAGATTTCTAAAGACTACTTAATCCTGTCCCCTCATTTTGCAGATGGACAAATTATGATCTCAAGAGGTAACAGAACATAGCCAAGCTCACAGAGCTGTATTTGAACCCAGATCTCCTGACTCCAAATTGAGTGTTTTTTAAACCTTTCCTAACTTAAAACCCTATTTGTTTCCCTAATGCATACCTCCTTTCTGAACTAAATCTCTCCCAAATCCTTCCTTACGCCTCTTCTAGGCTCCCTCCCCACCCTTTCGAGAATTTTCCCACCTTAGTCTTTTCTCTCTTTCCTCTCTTGTTACAGCTATGCCCCTTCTGTTGGTCCTCTTGTCATCCAGGCTTCCTCCTCTTCTTTAAATGGTCTTTTCCTTTTTCTTCCTTTTCCTATTCCAGTTTCTTTTTTTTTTTTAACCCTTACCTTCCATCTTAGAATCAATACTGTGTATTGGTTCTAAGGCAAAAGAGTGGTAAGGGCTAGGCAATGGGGATTAAGTGACTTGCCCAGGGTCACACAGCTAGGAACACCTATTCCAGTTTCTGATGGAGAATAGTTCAGATCTACTTTCTATGGGTTAAAAATATGGTTTCCAGGCTCAGTCTAGAAGAGTATGAACAAAGAAACTAATTAAAGTCTATAGAATTAAGAAATCCTTCCTTTTTCCTTACATTCATATATAATTTGTCCATGTATGGCCATTCTTTCCTTTATGTTTTTCCAATCTATTCTCTCCTTTTGATTCACCCTGCTACCAAATCAGCTGTGATCCTTTTCTTTTCATTCTATCCTTTCTTCATATGACTTCCTGCCTGTCTTTCTCAGCTCCAGTCTGTTCTTCACAGTGTTTCCAGATCAATTTTTCTAAAGCTCAACATTACTCTTACTTAAAAATCTTAAATGGAGTCCCATTGTCTATAAGAGAATTTTCAATTCTGGCATTTAAGGACTTTTCTCCATACTCTAGAACCAAACTACTTTTTTGGATTTCTCAACATCCAGGAATGCTACTAGAACTCCTGCTCTAGCAAAACTGATCTGTATACTTTTCCCCAGAGCTTAGGGCCAGATATCCTTAAGCTGGCAGAGACCAGAACATTGTATCTAGTTATAGCTGGCTTTGGAACACATTCCAATTCATCTAGTTAACACTTAAAGGACCAAGGAAGGCCTGGAAAGATATTAGAAAACTTTTCCAGAGGGGTCTAATAGAGCAAATTAGGAAAAGGAAAGGCTATTATTGCTAAAACCAGATATTTCAAGTGCCTAAATCTTGTTTATCTCTTATTTTTCTTATTTTTAAAATTTTTTTTAAATTTTGAATATTTTCCCATAGTTACATGTTTCATGTTCTTTCCCTCTCCCCCTCTCCCTAGCCAATGCACAATTCCATTGGGTTGTTACATGTATCATTGATTAAGACCTAATTCCATATTATTGATAGTTGGACTAGAATTATCATATAGTGTCTACATCCCCAATAATATCCCCATCAGCCCATGTGTTCAAGCAGTTGTTTTTCCTCTGTGTTTCTCCTCCCACAGTTCTTCCTCTGAATGTGGCTAGTTTTCTTTCTCATAAGTCCCTCAGCCTTGCTCTGGATCCTTGCTGCTAGTAGAGAAGTCTGTTATGTTCAATTGTACCACAGTGTATCAGTCTCTGTGAACAATGTTCTCCTGGATCTGCTCCTTTCACTCTGCATCAATTCCTGGAGGTCATTCCAGTTCACATGGAATTCCTCCACTTCATTATTCCTTTGAGCAATAGTATTCCATTATTTTTCTAATAATAATAAAAAAGCCAAATGTGATGGTCAGAAAAAGCAAAGGTTCAGAGCATTCAATTATACCTATGTATGAATGGGAAGATTACATTCACTAATGACGTAGGTAAATTAAATGATGTGTGTTTGTGTAAGTTTTCTTTTTGTCTGTAACTTTTTTTAATTTAAAAATGAAGAAACTCCTAATTTTTAAAGTAGTTTAAAAATATTTTCCTTCCAAATTAATATGCATATAGTAAAAAAACCAACCTTTAGTCTTTTTTACAAAACAGTTTTCTAAAATAGCACAGCACTTAGCCACTGAAATTCTTGATTTGTTCAAGATGTGTGGAATTAATTCTTTATTAATGGTCACTAGCCTTCTCAGTCAATGCAGATGAAATAACTTTCTTTTGACAATGCAAAATGTATTGAAACATTATTTTTTAAAAGCTTTGAGTTTCTTGAGAAATAAAGATATGTTTTAAAGGAAAAAAATTAAGGTATCTGAAGCAGGTACTTTGGAGTGCTAAGAATTGGTCAGACCTAACAGATGGAGTAATTGTTTTTTATTCTTCCAAGAATGTGGAATAAGGTTTTTTTATAAAAACATTTATTAATATTCATTTTTAACATGGTTACATGATTCATGCTCCTCCTTTCCCCTTCGCCCCCCGCACTCCCCCCACCCATGGCTGATGCACATTTCCACTAGTTTTGTCCTTGATCAAGACCAGTTTCCAAATTGTTGGTAGTTGCATTGGTGTGGTAGTTTCGAGTCCACACCCTCAATCATGTCCACCCCGACCCATGCGTTCAAGCAGTTGTTTTTCTTATATGTTTCCTCTCCTGCAGTCCTTCCTCTGAATGTGGGTATCGTTCTTTACCATAAATCCCTCAGAATTGTCCTGGGTCACTGTATTGCTGCTGGTACAGAGGTCTATTACATTCAATTTTACCATAGTATATCAGTCTCTGTGTACAATGTTCTTCTGGCTCTGCTCCTTTCGCTCTGCATCTGTTCCCGGAGATCTCTCCAGTTCGTCTGGAACTCCTCCAGTTTATTATTCCTTTTAGCACAATAGTATTCCATCACCCACATATACCACAGTTTGTTCAGCCATTCCCCAATTGAAGG
>NC_058131.1:560640021-560874707 GCF_016433145.1 Gracilinanus agilis | reverse complement strand
TTATATATATATATATATATATATATATATATAATTTATCCCCCCAGGGAAGCATTCTAGCTGTCTAGCTACCATTCCTTCTTCTTGCCAGCCTATCTTCTCTTTCTATCGACAGTTGTTGGATAATGTTTTTTACTCCTGCTCTTCAGGCAGTCCAGCCTGCTCACCCCCACCATGCAGTCCTGCCCAAAGTCATGATGAAGACGTAGTGTGGAGTCCTAGAGCCTCAGAAAGATAATAGGCAAAATTTTACTTATTAAGAGGTAAACTCTCATAACCACTTTCTTTTAGACCTCAAAAGGAATGACTCTGCCCTTTTCCCTCCTGCATTGGCTGGCCATAACACTCCTCCCCCGCCCAGTTTCCGCTTCCCAACCAAAGAAAGATGGAAAGATGGATCACTGGGGTCCTGCAAGCATGCAGCCACGGATAGTTGTGAGCAAGAGAAGTTGACCCTCTTCCATCTAGGTCTTGCCTTTCTCGGCCCACACTCACTGCCAAGCTAACACCAGGGTAAAAAAAAGAAAGAGTTCAAGGGGGCATCTGGGTAGCTCACTGGATTGAGAGCCAGACCTAGAGACGGGAGGTCCTGGGTTCAAATCTGACCTCAGATACTTCCCAGCTGTGTGACCCTGGGCAAGTCACTTGACCCCCATTGTCTAGCCCTTAAC
This sequence comes from Gracilinanus agilis, assembly GCF_016433145.1. Taxonomy (NCBI): domain Eukaryota; kingdom Metazoa; phylum Chordata; class Mammalia; order Didelphimorphia; family Didelphidae; genus Gracilinanus; species Gracilinanus agilis. Next base: position 560,874,036 of record NC_058131.1, on the reverse strand, counting down.
ACTCTTCTGCCTTGGAGACAATACACAGTATTGACTCCAAGAAGGAAGGTAAGGGTTTTAAAAACAAATAAAGAAAAAGAAAAGAAAGAGTTCAAACAGAGAGAGCTTTCTTGGGCTTCCTAAAGATTAAGAAACAAGAGGACTAACCACTTGCAGTAAAATTCTCAAGGAATTTCTCTCTGTGGCCCTCACCTTCCTCCGTTTTCTTCTCATGGAACGTGGCTGGTATTAAAATGATCCACGCTCTCCAGCAGAATCTCACCTGTGGCTTCTATCTGTCCTGGTTATTTCTCCAAGTCAGGCATCGGGGCTATGATGGAGTGAGCCCTGCATGGAAGCCCAGAGGTCTGGGGCTCCTGCACTCTCCCTCGTAGAAGAGACAGCTCAGAACTGCAGAATAAACCTGGACCCGCGGAAAGGTTTAAGACAGCCCATATCACTGCCACACACCACTTCTGTTAAGACTATACTGAACCCACCAAATAACAAAAATTTTAAAAATGGAATCAGTCTGTCATATGCTTCAGTATGATATATATGCCAATAGTGGACTAGCAGAATACACTGTGGTATGTAAAATAAATATGAAGAATGTTAGGAAATATAGAAAAACACAAGATGAAGATATGGGGTGAAAATGCAGAATTACAATAATATGTATATTGAATTAGACAATGTTTTATAAAGTAACAAAATCCAATAATGTACATAGAAGAAGAAAAAAAAACAGGACACCAAAGCAACCAAGATTTTATTATTTTGGAATGAAATCAATGTTTAAGGGACTTTGGAAAGAGAGACGTACTCATTCACAGTTGGTAGAACTATGAATCTGTCCAGATATTCTAAAAATCAATTTGGAATTGCACAACAAAAGTTAGTAAATTCTTAGTTTACTCTGACCCCTTGCAAATGTTCACTTAGATCAACAATGTCAAAACTAGCAGCAATGAACAGGAGTTACAAAAAAGGCAAGTTTAAGTTTTGTGGAAGTATATTAAAAACCTCCTTTTTAGCAAAACTACACATATAATTATTGTATATATCATACATTGGCATAATAATTAGTATATTATGTTGGTATATATTATGTATCATATATAACATACATTGGTATATTAAGAAACAACATTTTCCTCAAAAGCCTTTTCCAGCTGCTTGAGAAAAATGGGTGATAGGTTAAGGACAAAAAGATTTTTTTAAGGAACTGGATTAAGGTTGATACCAAGACTTTTAGCAAAGAATAATTCTAGTCTTGTTTACATCATTGCTTTTCCTACTTCCCCAGTAGTGTTTTGTTTACTGGCCCATGGAAGTCCTGTCTTCCCTTTACCAGGCCACCTGAAAGGACTGGCATACAAATCCACAATTTTCCACAGAGAAAGGATTAAGATCTTGGTGGAAATGGGTAGCGAGATGGCACAGTGGATAGAGTGCCAGGCTCGAAGTCAGAAAGATTCATTTTCCTGAGTTCAAATCTGATCTCAGACAGTTACTACCTGTGTATCCCTGGGCAAGTCACTTAACCTGTTTGCCCCAGTTCTTCACTTGTAAAATGAGCTGGAGAGGGAAATGCTCAACCAATCCAATATCTTTGTCAAGAAAACCCCAAATGGGGTCATAAAAAGTCGTATGCAATTGAAACAACTCAAGAACAAGGAAAGGAGGAGGCCCCTTTGTTTGAACTCAAGAGTAAGGGAAATGATCCAGAAGGGAATAGGATGGCAGGTTTGGTTACCCAATAATTCTGTTAATCCAATTTATATTTTGCTTGTTCAAGATTCCTGTTACCTGAAATCTTCTTGGGGAAAAGACATAACATGTTATACTATTTTGTACCTCCTCAAGTTAAATTTGGCTTGGTTATAGATTAATGGTAAATTCAATAAAACTGTTTCTAGTAGACTTGGGTTAAAATTATTAGTATAATTTTTTCTTCAAGAATTTGATGTCAGGAAAACTTCCATAAAATTTGTTATCCCAAAATAGAATGGGCTGCCTGAGAAGTTAATGGTAATTTTGGTATTCTTTGGTAATCTTTGTTGTTTTTTTTTGTTTTTTTTTAACCCTTGTACTTCGGTGTATTGTCTCATAGGTAGAAGAGTGGTAAGAGTGGGCAATGGAGGTCAAGTGACTTGCCCAGGGTCACACAGCTGGGAAGTGGCTGAGGCTGGGTTTGAACCTAGGACCTCCTGTCTCTAGGCCTGGCTCTCACTCCACTGAGCTACCCAGCTGCCCCCTCTTTGGTAATCTTTAAGCAAAAGTTGAATGACCACTTATATATGGCAAAAAGGATGCTTTCGGGTTATACAAAAGGCTGTTGAGATTTCTTCCAAGATTGTAATTTTCTGCAATTCTGAGAGGTGAATGGCTAAATAAATTATGGCATATTACTTTAGTACAGTGATTATAAGGAACAATAAAGGTGAGGAACTAGAAAAAACAGATGGCATATTTGGATATTAGAATGTATGCCTGCAAGTCTAGTCTTAAGTTAAGAGTAAATCTCCTTAAAATAATACCAAGTAAACTTTTCCTTTTGCCTGACAGGGGCCTTCATTCAAGCACTGTGCATCTCCATTTCCTGGTTACCAAGTCCCACACTGGTATGAGTAATGTTTTCCCTCTTCACTTCCACCTCTTGGCTTTCCTTCAAATCTCAACTAAAACCCCACTTTATATAAGCAACTTTCCCAATTATTTTTAACTCTTATTTTCTATCTTAGAATTGATGTCCAGTATCAGTTCAAAGGCAAAAGAGTGGTAAGGGTGAGACAATTGGTGTTGATTTGTCTAGGACCTCATAGTTGGAAGTACCTAAGACTGAATTTGAACCAGGACCTCCAATCTCCAGATGTGGCTCTCTATCCAGTAAGCCACCCAATTACCCACCCATCAATTTTTTAAATTGAATTTTTTTCAATCACATGTAGAAACAATTTTAGACAATTATTTCCTGACATTTTATGATTCAGATTCTCTTTCTCCACCCCCTCCCCAAAGCAACCAATATCTGTTCTTTCACTCAGTATTTATTCCCATTTTCCTCATGTCATGAATGAAGATACCTGTCACATATACAACGGAAAACTCATGAAGGAAATAACATGAAGGATGGTGTGCTTTGATCCACCATCAAATTCCAACAGTTCCTTCTTTGGCTGTGGATAGCAAAATTTTTTAAATCATGAGTCCTTTGGGGTTATCTTGGAACCCCTAATCACTCTTAATTCTAGTGCCTTCCCTTTCTTGATTAAATCTTGTATATATCTTGCTTGTACATAGCTATTTGTGTACTGTTCCCTATTTGACTGGGAACTCATTGAGAGCAAGGACTGTCAGTTTTTATTTCTTTGCATCCTCAGCACTTAAAGAGAATACCCGGCATATATTGCTTAATAAATGCTCATAAAGCACTTTGTAAAACATTGTGCCACATAAATACTTGTTATTATTTTTGTCATTACAGCTCTGTGAGGGAAAATAGTAGAAGTATTATCGCCTCATATCATAAAGGAAGAAAACGAGACTAGGGTGCTAGGGTGGCTAAGTTATTTGTCTAGGATCACACTGCAAATAAGCATCAGAGTGCTAAGTGGCATATAGGTATTTACTTTGATAAATCATATCATAAGTTCTAGTGAAGGCTCAAAGTGCACAGGAGCACAATTCCCAAAATTTGCCTCAGAAATCCTCTATTCCACTTTTGCCAATTGGGTGACCACCATATATGCCACTAGATTGCAAGCTCTAGGATTACACCCTATGCTCTGTATATTAATATACAAACTTTTCTTAGATTGGCTGGGAAAGAATGGGCTAAACTGAAGAGTTGGCCAACTATATAATCTGGCTATAAAGCTACAACATGAATTCAATTAGCCAAAGCTACAACAGGGTGACCACATAGGTATCAGAGTTGCTCAACTAATACTCTATACCAGCCCACGATTATATAGTAATTCAAGGTTTACGACATACATTTCCTGTTGAAATCGAATCAACAAATTCTGGTAAATAACTGAATTTTCAAGTTAAAGATCATATCTTTTTCAAATGTATCAGTATGATTACCTGCCTTAGTTAACATAATAAAGCGAACAGAATAGAATATGTCTTTGCTATGGTTTCCTGGCAGGGACCTCTGACTGAATATTTACTGAAGATTGCCCAGTACAGAAGCTTTAGCCTAGGACTCACTCTAACTAACTCCAGTCCAGGAACTGGAATGTTTCATATGAATTTTTCCTCTTTTACTTGATAAATCTTGTGCAGAACAACCCTGGTTGCTAATGATTTTTAAGATGGCATCTCTGAAACACACTCGGCTGAAAAAAGGAATGCTAAATGTTTCTTTGAGCTTCTTAAGCTTCTGTGCCTGGAATGACCCTTAACAAACGAGTCTGGAGGATTACATGCTTATACGCCCAGGAGATTGGAGAAGGGGAATTGGTTACTTAGGAAGCCCTAACATGGCCACAGATACATGGAAACAGATAAGTTTCAAAAAACCAAGAATGGGGAGACAAAAGCTTTGAGGATCTTTCAGATGAATTCAGTAAGTATATTCTGGCTAGTATAGAAACAGGAAACATCTGCTATTTTGTATTGTAGACATGGCATAAGGTTATGGATCCTTTGTTTACCTTATTGAAAAAAGTTAATATGAGAACATTTTACCCAATTTTGGCATGTTCCCCCTTCTTCCTTTAAATTGGGTGGGCTAGGTTTCTTGGAAAAGCATCATTATCATTGCTAACACAAGCCTAGAGATGGAAGGGACCTCAAAGGTCATTTAGGAAACCCCCCTCACTTTACAGTTGAAGAGCTCAAGTGATTTCCCAAAGGTCAAAAAAGACAGCATCAGGGGGCAGCTGGGTAGCTCAGTGGAGTGCGAGTTAGGCCTAGAGACAGGAGGTCCTAGGTTCAAACCCGGCCTCAGCCACTTCCCAGCTGTGTGACCCTGGGCAAGTCACTTGACCCCCATTGCCCACCCTTACCAATCTTCCACCTATGAGACAATACACCAAAGTACAAGGGTTTAAAAAAAAAATTAAAAAAAAAAAAAAAAAAAGACAGCATCAGAGGTAGCATTTGAACTCAAGTCCTTTGACTCTAGCTTCCTTCCACTATATGACACTAGCACGTTAAGATTTTTTTTTAAACCTTTACTTTCTTAGTGATAACTCTGAAACAGAAGGGCAAGGGCTAGGGAAATAGGGTTTGCCCAGGGTCACAAAGCTAGGAAGTGTCTAAATCCAGATTTGAACCCAGGACCTCCTGACTCCAGGTCTGGTGCTTTATCCACTGTGCCACCTTAAGATTTATAAAATGCTTTACATATATTATTTCATCATCTTATTTGTTCTTCGCAACAGTTTTTTCCACAAGGTAGAGGCCATTTTTTATTTTAGTAACAACTCTTAAGATAGATGAGTAGAAAGAGCTAGCAATCAGGGTTACATGACTTGCTGAGAGTCATATAGCTAGGAAGTGTGTGAGGCCGGATTTGAACCCACATCCTTACATTACAACTCTAGACATGGTGCTCTATCCTCTGTGCTATGTAGTTGCCTCCCAAAAAGTCATTAACAACTATTAACATGGATTGCTACTCTCAATTATTCTCAATAATCTGATTTTCACCACATCTTCTTGGCCCCTGCTTTCTCCCAGGCATACTTGCCCTCTGGGTACTCACCTGGGCTATTTTCTGCTACTCCCTTAAGCTCTGTCTGCTAATGTCATTTCATACCCAGCCTTCTACCTGGCTCACTACTCTGCTTGACTAGTCTTTTGAGGACATGGGAAAAACTTCAGCCCTGGAGCAATAATGGAGAACCAGAAATAATGGAAGTTGATGGATATTGTTTATTGAAAAATGATCTTGGTGTTTACAGTTTCATATACATAGAGGTAGCTGCAACGAAAATCTCTTTCTGGTGACAAAGAACAGCGACTAAACTATGGCTGAGTAGAAAACTGAGCTGAACACACATCTATTGGCATTGTAAAAAGATGTTCCCAAATACAAATAATCATAAATCACACTCACACAAAAACATTTTTCTGATGATTGTCGTCACAGCATTGTGCACTGGTCCAATTGTCTCCTTTTTAAAAAAAAAAGTTAAGAACATGTTTTTCGGAGAGCTATAGAAAACATTAGTGAGAAGGTTCTTTGGGTTAGTCATTAAAGAGATACGTGGGTAAAGTAATCATTTATATATCTATATCTATAAGAGAACAAAAGAATCATGGAATTTTGGAGTTGGAGTAGACCTTATGGATCATCTAATTCTTCCTCTAGGTGATTTAGTGACTTGCTTATGTGATAGCCACTAACTACTGGCAAAACTGGTACATGGATGTGAGCTAATCACAACTATATTCAAATGGAAATAGTATGGAAATTAAATTTATTAACAGAATAGGAATTTTAAAAAATGCTACCATGAAATACTTTTGAAGCCTTCTTATCTTACAACTGGGGCTAGTCACTGCATTTATTTTCAAGGGAGAAGGTTGTCTCACCCCCTTTTCTTAATAGTCCTGCTTGGCTGGACTTAAGACACTTCTTTCCCATAAAGAGTTGCTGAGTTAATAGATATGAGTTGTCAGCCATTTAGCTGTCAGTGGGATGAGAATTCTAGTCAGGAAGAATGGCAATATTGAAGATGAAAATAGCAGGATAGTGAAGGTCATGCTGAGGAACTCTGGTATACTTACAGCAAACCCCTATTGGAAAAGATGTACACCAGATCTGGATAACTGGTACATAGAATGTGGTCATAGCATTTGTATATCCAAATCGTCACATGATTAAGGGCTCCCAGAAAAGCTAGGCTCCTAAAAACCCCAATCTCCTGAGAAGCAATTCTAGTCCTATATCTACCATAACACAATAAAAAGGAAAGAAAGTTAGAATGAGTCTCCAAAACTGCCAGGGTGTGGCTGTGAATCCTGGTTCCCATCCTTTGACAGATGGAGAAAACAGGAAGACTCACTCAAACTTCTTACAGACTTCTCGGAAGCAACATTCCTATTGGAGTCCTGCAGTCCCACAGAATTCTAGCATCAGGGGGATCGCAGGGAAGGAGGGAGAAAGGACAAGTCTATTGGGATTTCTTGTTCCTCTTACAGATAGGTACTCTGAACTCTCTTGTCTATGACCTAAGTTCTACTCCCACCCTCCAATATAGCACATGGTAACCTGGGGAAAAACATGCAGTGACCAAGTCTCATTAACTCTACCTCCTCCATCACACCTATGGCTCTTAATGTTTTCTTCCTAGGCTGAGGACTACCTTGTCTACCTTGGGGTTCCCTGACAACCTTGTTGTTATATTGGGCCAAGAGATATATGCCATATACCAGTAATAACCAACACACTACAAGGCAAAGTCTCATCCTGGATGTAAGAGAAGTGACTATTGGAAACACTAAATATACTCTATAATCTATGACAACTTTCAAGAAAGGTAATGGCAATGACCAGCCACACCTTTATCTCTTTTACCACTAAACAATCCAACCACTTTTTCACCTGATTTTTTTTTCTAACCACCGCTTTCAGAACTTTAATGGTGTCAAGGAAGAAGGATCAAGTTCCTTCTTGTCCCTAAGCCACCCAAAGGCACAGTTCTCAGAAATTAAGAGTTCTTCAGTAGCCTCTGCCTTTTTCATGGCACTATTATTTCTAGCTACCCACTTTGGAGAATGTACCAAGACCTTAGATCCTGCTCAGTCCATGTTCTACCTACTCATCCTTCAACTTCAAGACTCTCCCTTTTCCTCCCTGATTTTTGTTTCCCCTACTTTTCTTACCCTATACCCAGTTACACTTGCTTATCCTTTCTCATCTCTCCTTACTCCCATGATCCTCCTAACTCTCTCTTACCGTCTTCAAGACCCTGAATTCTTGTTTCACTCATGACCTCTCACCATTTCACCAGCTCTTGGCATCATCCCATTCATAAGCCTGGAAGGCTTGCAGAGAGGGGGCTTTCATCGGTGGCAAGGTTGCCTATACTTGCTTATACTGTACTCAGCAGCTGTTACCTACTGCTGACTGTCAGAAAGCTAAAGTTGGAAGTCAAATCCCTCCCACCCCAAAAAGTTTGAAAGTGGTGGTGTTGATATACCTATCTCAGCTTGTCATTAAATGTAAAATGTGCATTTTACATGAAAGAATGGAAACTCAATCTAGAGACAGGATGAAATAATTTGGTTTGCAGGTGGAGGGGAAAAAACAACTACCACTGACCTCTAACTATTTCTCCTCTATAAAAAGTGGCTTTTCCAAAGAACATGATGATCACTATTTGAATTCTTTCAAGATCCAGTCACTCTCTTTTTATAATGATATTCAAAATGGTCTTTAATCAGTCTTAATACTTAAAATCTAGTAGTTTCTTATTTAAAAAGATATAATACTCAATATAGATTTGCATACTTTACATATGAAATTGACCTACAAAACTTCCATGGCTTTCCAAAATGGAACAAGAGAAGTTACAGAGGTCTAGTTTAACATATTTACAACCTATACATCAGATTTCCCCAACTTAGAGTTATTAAATATAACCTATACCTATACCCTGGCATTTGGGATCATCAGATTCTAGAAGATATATCATTAAATAGAAATTATGCCCTATATCCTGTCATTTGGGATCAATAGATCAGATGGTGAAGACAATCAAATGGTGTTGGTCATAGAGGAGATAATTATTATGCTTGACCTTGGCCTCATTCGATGTTGTTGTTTTTAAACCATCTTGATTTTTTTACTCCACTAGCTGGTGCTCAAAGGGTAAGAAACCAGTGGTAAGCCCTATCTATTAGTTTTCTAAAGGTTTTATAACACAGAGTATACCTGCCTTGGATTCAAGAGTTGCTCTGCAGCTTGGCTACCCAAAGTGAGGATTGTAATACTTAAGGAAATGGCACATATTGTGAATAAAGGGGAAAGATCCCCACTCCAGATGGACCCTTTTATGCATCTGGCTCTGTTCCGCTACACTTTGGTGCCTGGTCTAGGAGGATTTACTGTTCAAACACCATGGGAAGCAGAAGTAGATTTAGTGGGATCGTTCTCCTTTGAGAACGGGTATCCCATGGGGGCTTCGTATAGACTACCCCCATCAGTACTGAAGTCGTCGTCATCATCATCATCATCATCAAGATCATCCAGCACTTTACTTGGCATCTTCTTGTGTCTGAAGACAAAAACAACTTGGTTAATAGTGCTGCAGGGCACAAGGCAAAATAATCATTATAATACTACTAGCTAACATTTCTATAATATTTTAAAGTCTGCAAAGCATTTTAAATGTATTATTTCATCATCTGATCTTGATAACCACTCTGGGAGGTAGGTGCATAATATTATGAACCCCATTTTACAGATGAAGAAACTGAGGCAGGCTATGGCTAGTAAGAGACTGAACTCAAAAATCTTCCAAATCCAAGTCCAGCCTTCTATCCACTATACTACCTCCTAACTAAATATACATATATGTGCAAATATATATGTATATATAACTATACATATATATTTAGACACTGCATAGAATGGCATAGGACATCATTGGGGAACCTTTTCAGAGTTCAAATGGCCAGAGGGCAAATTCAAGCTGCCTGTGAGCCCCCAAATTACAAGAGAGAGCTGAGGGAGAAAGTGCTTGCTTTGGGTGGCTGGACAGAGGTGTGGGGCATGCAAAAAAATGTCCTCGGGCACTGGGAAGAAGGGGAACAGAGTGAGTGACTCCCCAAGTGCCAGCTCTGAACAAATGCTACATCTTCACCAACACTGTATATGGTGTGAAGAACTGTCTCTTATGTCAGATGTCCTGGGTTTCAATAAGCCTATGATGCTTATTACTTGTGTGACTTTGTAAAAGTTAACCCCTGAGGCCTCAGTTTCCTTAATTACAAAATAAGTGTTTCGGACTAAGTGGCCTCTGTTCCAGCGCTATGATTCTGTAAATATTCAGTGAATAGGTTCTCAATCTCAGATTCCATCACGACAGCTGACAAGAGATATCTGATTTATTAAATAGGGCCCCAGGGTTGGGTTGAGAGACCCAGATTCTAGCACCATCACCAGCATATGAGATTTGTAACTATTGAGTCCTTCTGTGGAACTAGTCTTCTGCCTTCCTCCCTCAAAAGACCAGGTAGAAACCGAAAAGCATAGCATACTTCTCATCGTTGGGTCTATTAGGAGTGCATATGATGGATCATTATTCCAAGAAAACTGCTGCTTATAAAAATTCCCCTAAGATCACAAATGCCATCATAAGTTTCTGGACACAACACCTCAACACCTGTTATACAACTGTTCTTGAGCTAAGAAAAGATTACTGACACAAATTTATGTCACTATCACCTTATCCAGAGAGCATTAGTTTGTTGGCTTAATTCCCTCAGTCATGATGCAGTCAACAAGTTTAGGCCTTAGAAAATAATTCCCATGATCCTGTTTTCGCCCAACCTTGCATCCTAAGTAGAAATAACATAGTATGATAAAAAGAATATAAGACTTGAAGCATAAAAATATAGTTTTGAATCCCACTAAGACAATAGAAATCACAACCACTCAAAGCCTCAGTTTCTTCATCTGTAAAATGTAAAACTATCTTATAAATAGTATATAAATATGAGTTATTATCATTAAAGGGAAGGTTCCTTCCCAGAGATGGCCTTGGGTTACCAGAACCATGCAACTCTAGATTCAATAACCAAGTCATGATTATAAATATAAATAAAAAAATAAACACAAGTATCCCTTCCACATTGTGGGGTTATAGGTACAACTCCACCACAATCTGGAAAATTTTTTAGCCCTTCTTTCATACTCGAGAAGAAGTCTGAATTTTCCCTTTATCGTTGATGGGGTGTACATGTATGAGTTTACTAAATTTTTTTTAAAATATCTCTACATTTCTAGCCTTTGTGTGTCATCTGCTGGTTTTCATGTTCTTTTTGCAAAATTTAACTTTTAACTTTTTTTTTAACTTTAAAAAATAGTGTTTATACATATGGTGTTAAAAGACAAACTATATTGATATCATGATACTATACATGTATTTGATACATTTCTGAGTGCATTTGTGAGGATTAAACAGGACAATGTGTGACATTGCTCTAAAGAAGTTTATGATGATGGGCCAAGTCAATGAATGCTCCTACCTTAAGTTCTTCTTCATGTTGTTGAGTTGCCCCTGGAGCTGCTCATTTACATCCATCTGTTCTTCCAGCTCTCTCTGAAGCTTCTTTTTTGAACTTTCTAGCCTGTCAATCTCTTCTTCTGCTTCTTCAACCTGGCGCTTCATTGCTTTTAAACGTAAGCTCAGCTGGAGAGGGGGAGGGAGGGAGAAAGAAATAGAGAGGGAGAGAGAAAATGAGAATACCAATAAATCCAACTGGCACCGCTTCACCTAAACTGGGTGGGGAAAGAGATTTCTGGCCCCAGCCCCATTCCCCCATATCCTCTAACAATAGCGAAGATCCAATAATGCCTGAAAAGTCTATATCCATTCTCAGGAGAAAGGAAGAGACAAAATTCTCAAGGTTCATGACAACCCAGGATAATCAGTTTTGTCTTTTTAAAACTTTAATTTTAAAAAAAATTAACAAAAATCTTTTTATCTCCTTCCTATCTTCTTCCCATTGAGGGGAGGGAGAAAACACTCTTGCAACAAATATTCTGATAAAAAAAATTCCATATAGACCATGTCCAAAAAATGTTTCAATGTGCTTCTTTCTATCAGAAAGAGGGCAGAATGTTTTTTGTTGTTGTTTTTGGTTTTTTTTATCATGGATCCACTGTGATTGTAGATGGTCTTTGTATTGAACAGAGAAGAGTTCTTAAGAGTTTCAAAGTTAATTTGTCTTTACAAATGTTCTTGTTATACTTTAAATTGTTCTCCTGGTTCTATTTACTTCACTTTGTATCAGTTCGTACAAATCTTTTCAGGATTATCTGAAACCATCCCTTTGGCTATTTTTCTAGTACAATGGTATTACATTAATGTACCATACTTTGGTCAGCCACTCCCCAACTGATGAGCATCCCCTTAGTTTCCACGTCTTTGTCACTACAAAGAGAGCTTCTACAAATATTTTTGTACACATGGCTCCTTTTCCTTTCCTGTTCTTTAGAGTTTGGGAGGGTAAAAGCCTTGTACCAGTAGGTTGGCTTTTTAAAAACCAAGCCCCCAATTTTTTTCACTAGACTGTCAAGATCTTTACTAAAGGAATGTTGAAAGGTTGGTTTGGGTTGCTTTTCCCTTCACATCTCACCCTCTGTCAGTTGCTGCCAGGTTTAGGTAGATATTATAGATCCTGCTGTTAAATGCACAGCAGTGGTCTCGGCTGGATCAGGCCAGCTGCCTTCCCTCTACCTAATTAGTCTTGAGGGGAAGGATAGTAAAATCATGGTGAGTGAGCTTCATCATTCCAGCTGTCATTTATGGAAACAAAGTGCCCAGTCAGCAATTCTGTGAAGGTGACTTGAGCTTTGGTCCAGGTTCCCAGAAGATACAATGCCTCCAGGAATAATGTGTCATCTTCTTTTTCTACCCTTCCTTCCTCTCAGGACTTCAGAACTATTTGCAGGACAGGCCAGCTTCCTCTCAGTCATAAGTCTGATATAGTAGAAAATACACTGACTTGAATTAGAGGACCAGTATTCAAATTCTGCCTCTGTTTATTACCTGTGTATAATTTAACTTTCCTAGGTCTCAGTTTCCTCATTTGTAAAATGAAAGGACTGGACTGGATGGCATCCGAGGTCCCTTACAGTTCTAGTTCAATAATGAGGATTTATTGAGAGGAACCAACTCATAGTCAACTTTACTTGTCTCCCTATTACCTCAAATATATCTTATTTACTAAAGATTCAAGGACACTACTAGAGAAGTTTACATATCATTGCTTAGGGGGGGAAAAGGTAAAAAACAAAAGGTTTTGATTTTCCCATAAAATGTGCCTGGAGAATGGGCCCTAAGGATCTACCAAGTTTTCTGTATCTAATACTTCTCACCCTGAAAACCATGGTTATCAGATCCTAAAGGCATAAACTTCCTCTTACCTGGTCTTTTTGGTCAGTTAGAGAGAGATGCTCATCATCTACTTGCATCACCAACTCCTTCACTTTCCTTTCCAGTCTTCTATTGGTCAGCTGAAGATTAGCTCTGTCCCTGAAAAATTGGGGAAGGAGAAAGGAGAGCTAATGTCACTCCATAAAACCAGCTACCTCAACACACTAGATTGTCTGGCTCTAAGATGAGGCAAAGTGAAGGGATCAGCCACTGTAAACCAATTGGCTCAGTTCAGAACCGAGTTAAGGAAGTCAAACATAGCAAATAGATTAGATTAGACCAAATGATTTCAAAGATTACTTCTAGTTCTAAGCTGTATGACAACTTCTGTGAGACTCAAGAGAGAATGTATGTAACGTGCTTTGCATTAAAGCATTATATAAATGTGAGATGTTACTATTACTACAAGCATGGGGTTTGCTACAAGCTGCTGTATGGTAGTAGTCCCACCATGTTTACCTCTCTTCATTCTCCAGTCTGTCTTCTAGCTCTGAGATCCTGGCTTCCATCTGCACCACTAGTCCTTCTTTACTAGATCTATATGAACCTTCCAGGTGAACCATCCGGCTCTTTAGATCCTTGTTCTGGAAACAGAAATATTGCATGTAATCCAATTTTACTAGAGCATAACATATATGAAAAAAATTTAATGAGAGATAAGATAGGCTGCCAAGAGTCTTAGAAGTCAGGTTAAGACATCTGAATTTCATTTAGGAAACAACAAGGAGCCAATGAAGATTCCCAAGTGGAGGAATGGCATGACTATATCTTGAGAGCATAGGCACAAAGCTTTCTTTCAACAGAATTCTTAGAATATTAGGTACAATTAGGTGTGTAATAAATATTTTCAGATATGACAAGTGAAGGATTTGGTGACCAGAAAAGTTGAGAATTGAACAAAGGGTTCTGGAAGGCAAGAGGATGAAGGATTTACTTTTAAGAGTGGAATCGTAGACATGCATTCTATCTAAGACTTAAGATTTACAAATATACCATTTGGATGTTAAAGCAACACATGTGGTACCCTTTGGTTTCCAAAATAACAGAAAACAAATCCTTAGCCTCAGTCAAACTAATAGTGAGGCATCTAAGTGGACAACAATTTACTCAGTAAATTAACAAGTGATAGCGATACTACCGATCATTCTTTGCAATTCATATTTGTACATCTAATTACATTAATGAATCTCGTTATATCATAGGTCTATAATTAGAAAGGAGAGAGCAGGGGAGCTTCAAGTCAAAATTTCAAGGCAGCCTATCTTATCTCTCATAACCTCTACAGATACAGGAATGCATCAGTCAATGAGGAAGAGAGATCCCTTTGTATGATCTAGCTAGAGCCCATACCTGTCTCTCCAGGGAAATCTTGTCACATTCCAGATCTTGCCTTACAGCTCTCTCTTGGAGCAGTTCACTTCTCATTTGTTCAATCTACAATAGAAAGAAATAACCAGTACTTATCATGTTGATCTCAGTAATTTCTTTTTTGTCTTCCTAAATAAAACCCAAACTCTATAGGTCAGTGAGCTTGTTCCTACAGCCTTTAAGTCAAAATTCTGTTAACTAACTGACATTATAACAGCCCAAAGAGTCTTGGACCTTATCTTCCTGTAGGGATGCAGACCTTGTCTAAGGTTACACCAGGTAAGAACCCTACGAGGATAAATAAAGCTTTCTCCTAGGTCCCAACCACCCCCAGGTTTGGAAAAGCACAGAAATACAGAGATGGTCTCAGAAATCAGCAAACAAGACAAAGGGTGAAAAAAAGCCAAATTTCTGGATTCTCAGCAACTAGAACAGAGGTCAGTCTAGACCCTGAACAAAAGCCTCCACTGAGACCCGTCCAAGTAAAAATGGTTTACTGGAGTCTGCTATTACCCTCGTTGAGGCTATATTTGAACTCAGACCTTCTTAACTCCAGGCCAGGTGCTCTTTCCACTGCATTGCCTAGATGCTCCATCATCATAGCATTATTACAGACTTAGAACTGGAAGGAACCTCTTTTGAGGTCACTGAGTCTAACTCCCCCATATTGCAGATGAGGAACTGAGGCCCAAAGGAATAAATGGTCACACAGTTTGTAAGGGGCAAACTCTGACTTTAAATTCAGTGATTTTTCCCATGAGCCATACTGCTTCCCATTTAGTTGGTGATTACACAGAGGGAGGACTTTCAGGCATAGAGAATAGTCTGGTAGAGAAGCCAGAGAGTACCTGAGACATGAGTATTTAAACAACAAAAACATACCATCTCTTCTACCTCTGACTAATAGTCTTCTAAATCAGGGACCAGTTAGCACAGGGGGCTTTCTCTCCAGCTACTAACTAAAAACAGTGCAAATGAGCTCAGTAAAACAGCCAACGTAAGAAGTAAGTCAAAATGAAATATTCCAGTCACTGTTAGGGAATCCTATTTAACAGTGAAAAAATGCTAACAATGCAAAGGTTCAGCAAACAGAGCACATAAAATTCTGCCTGGGGTCACTTTTCTCCCTCTGATTGCCTAAAAATCCATCCCGTTAATCACATGTAGAAACAAGGTCACTCAAATGATTCCTATCCATCTTATATAAATACAAACTCCACAGTAATGAATGCAAACACACGGCAGGGCTCTGCTCCAGATGCAGCTTCTGGATGGGAGACAGCATTCCAGAAGATGAAGGTCATCAGAACTGCTGGGCAGAAAAGGTTAGCACCCAGAGGATGGCCCTCCTGGTCATAATTGTTCTACTCTGGTCTTGAAATTGGAAGCCAGGGGGCTTCTTTTAGAGGGAGTCGAACTTTTCACTAAGTTAATTTTCACATACTTATTGAATATCTAATATGCTCAGAGTCCTGTGGGGAATAAAAAGATTACTATAACACAGTCCCCAACACCAATCGCCTTTTCTAGTAGGAAGATAAAAAGTAGAGCCAAACAACTATGCTCCAAGTGTGAACAAAATGTTGTTAAGAGTTAAGGGGAGGAAGGGACCATTTCAGGGTGGAATGATTTCAGAGAATCCTTCACCACATAAGGAAAGATGATGTGAAGAAGCCTTTGAGAAATGAAGAATTTCAAAAGGAAAAAATAGGAGTGGGGGTGGGAGTGGAGATTCCAGAAGTAGGGGACTAGCAAAGAAAAAAAAAAGGTATGAAAACATATAATATGTCTGAGGAATGGTCCTGGAATACAGAGTATACACTGGAAATATGGAGCAGGCTGAGGCCTAGAGGATACTAGGCAGACATTTGCATAGATGTAACAATTGAAACTATAATAATGGATAAAAAGCTTATAGTTAGGAAAGAGAAACAGTGGAATTCTCAAAGGGTGGGGGTTGGGGGGGAAAGATCATTTAGTAAAGTAGGAGATTCAAGAAACTTTTGAGACAAAAAGGTTACAGTACTGGAAAGAAGGAGAAGATAGTCAGTAGAAGAATGAAGGAAAGGAAGGTAAAGTTAAGAGTAGAAACCTTTTGGTCACACAGAGAGGTAACCATTGGTGATTTTCAAAAGGGCTCTATTTTGCTAGGGAGGTTGAGTTATAAGGCAACTGGTAGTGGATGGATTAAAGAAAGAATGAGGAGTATATATAATATTACATATTGATATTGTACTTTCTTTAGGGTTTACAACCCTATGAATTAAGTAGTGAATGTCATCTCCATTTTACTGATGACATAGCTAGAGGAAAGGGACAAAATATAGGGCACACATAGGAGGGTTAGCATCAGAGTAGTGGTTTCCAGTGTTATTTTGTTCCTTGAACCCCCTTTTAAAATATGTTGTGAATCCACAGGATAACTTAATATAATTATAATATTCTACTGTTATTTACTGATTAAGGTGTCACTAAAGAACTTTTATCCTTGGATCACAGTTGAGAACCCCAATGGGGTGGGACATTAGAAGAAAAGGAATGAAGTGTATTCAGATATTGATGTGAAGACAAGGGTAGCTGGGCAATTGTGATGCCTAAATCTAGTTTAAAAAAAAAAGAGAAGAGGTGAGGCTGTCAGTCAGTGAACAAATATTTGCTTATTTTGTTTAAGAGGGAGGAAAGGTAGGACTGGAGTGTTGAGAATTTCTGCCACAGCTGCTGTGGGAAAGAGCTAGAGAAAACTCAGTACAGTACAATAGAAAAAACATTAGTCTGGGAGACATAGGTTCTAGCCTAAGCCTATAATCAGTACAATCTAGAGAAAATTGCCTTAATCCCTCTGGGCAACATTATTTCCTTATTTGTAAAAAGAGGAGAAAGGTAATTAGGTGGCCTAGGTGATGGAGAGCCAGGTCTAATGATGAGAGGTCCTAGGTTCAAATCTGTCCTTAGACATTTCCTAGCTGTGTGACCCTGGGCGAGTCACTTACCATCTCTTCTGCCTTGGAATGGATACTTAGTATATAGATTCTAAGACAGAAGGAAAGGGTTTAAAAAAAAAAGGGAATGAGAATTTTCCTCTTGGACTTTTGTCTAAGATCAAGTCTGTAAAACTAGATAATATTTCAGGTCTAGGATTCCATAAAACAGCAAGAGAAGAATAAAAGGACTGCTGAGTGATTACAAAGATCCTCTTGAAATTAGAAGGTATGATTTCAGTGATAAATTCACAGATTTGCAAGTTCCTCATCTTTCCACAGTGGTGTTATGTGATTCAGGAGTAGACAAAGCCAAAGGCTGGCATTTGAGCCATTAGATACAGCAAAAGGTCAATAGGGCAATATAATTGTGATGAGGGAACTATTCTAATCACTGAATCTAGACTAAGAATGGAACTAAATATAAAAGTCAGAAGGGGGCTAACCAACAAAAGACAGTTTAACCAGACAAGGCTACCATATGCCTGTGAAAGGAATTATTAGATCACTTCTAGTCTTTTTGTCTATGAAGACTGTCAAAAATTAGTGGGCAATGAATACTCTAAATGTACTCTAACCTCAGAGCTAGAGTCTCAGGACCAGAGATGTAAAAAACTAGTATGGTACCAGAACTGGGAGGTATCAGAACATCTTTTGCAATGAAGCAATAACTAGCAAAACAGAAAGATGTCTCAATTGGTCTTGCCTAGGACAGAATCTTCTCTCCTCTGATACTCTGGGGTGCCTGTCCTGGATGACACCAGGAAATGAACCGTATCCTATGATGGTGAATTCTGACAGATGGTGCATAGCACAGGGCTATACATTCTGAATAACTTGGGCATTCCCAGAACTGACCAATCAATAATTTGAGAGGGGTTGAATGATCTGGACTTGCTCCAAATTCACTGCCTGTGACTCTCCTGGGCTGTTCTGGTACTAACCTACTCCTGTGTCTGCCTTGTCTTTTGGCCCACTGTTTTCCCATTGTTTCAACAAGAGAATCTGTGACTGGAACTGCTCAGATTGCTTCTACCCTAATGCTTAGTCCTTTGTGCTCTGTTTACCCCATTCCTCCCCTCTTAAAAGCAATGAAAATTTTGAGCTAAAAACAACCTAGTTAAATTAAAAAGAATAAAACAACTGCAGCTTAAGGCAACAGTTATCACAGCTGGATTTAAAGTATGCTAAACACCATGCATTATGATGAGAAATAACAGTATCAGATTCATCCAGGTTTCATTTCAGAGGCACCAGTGGCCTTTGCCAGCTTTCAGGATTAGAAGCAGCTGCATATTTGGCTAATGAAAAGCCAGAAATATTTATGATCACTAATAACAATATTTAGCCCCATCACCTGTGTTTACCATTGGGCTGCAATGAGTTTAGGAAATTTACACTTCTTACCAATATTGTATGCGATACCTGCTCATGAAGAGAAAAAAAAAATTAACATTAACTGACTGCACACACCAGGTTTTTCAAGCAGCTGACTCAACAAGAGGCAGATTTGAGGCGGGGATAAAGTTAATAAAAACTTTGATCCTTCATTCATTGCAAGGGGGGAGACTTCATTTCTACATTCTCATTTACTGGCCTCGGCCACCTGGTGCTGACGGAGGAGCAGGTGTGTGCCAGACCCCCGGGATCACTTTCTGGAAAGTGACTGTGGCAGCTCCAGCAACTTTATCCGCCTGTATTGACTCTATGATTGCCATGGCAACTGGGCAGCCTCAATAGGCTCCTGGAAAGAACTCGGAAGCCACCCGATGGTTTGGGATTGGTATTTTTCATTCTGCCTGCCAAGTGATTAGGGCTGGATGAATATCTTTCCATTGGGCTGGGGCTTTCTGGTCTCTGTTGCAAACAGAAAATTTCTCTTCTCAACCATAGCTGTTTTATTAACTGCCTACACTCACTGGCACTGCAGATAGATAAAGGTAAACTGCATGATGATCCAGGGAACTCGCATATTGAGCATATTTAGAAATGCACTGAAATGCATTTTCCTTTCAGAGTTTACAACTTTTACCAAAAGTAAACTATAAACTCTATATGGAAGCAAATACTATTGGGCCCAAAATCTTTCTCTTTAAATGAAGGGTGGCCATATGAAGGATTAAAAAAAAAACAAACCTTACTTTCTATCTTAGAAGCCATATTAATTATCAGTTCCAAGGCAGAATAGATTTTGTTTATTTGTTTTTTAATTTTAATTTGGAATATTTTCCCTAGTTACATGTTTCATGTTCTTTCCCTCTCCCCTAATCCCCCTTAGCCAGCACACAATTTCACTGGGTTTTACATGTATGTCTCTGTGTTCTCCTGGATCTACTCCTTTCACTCTGCATCAATTCCTGGAGGTCTTTCCAGTTCACATGGAATTCCTCCAGTTCATTATTCCTTTGAGCACAATAGTATTCCATCAGCAACAGATACCACAGTTGGTTCAGCCATTCCCCAATCGAAGGACATTTTCTCATTTTCCAATTTTTTGCCACCACAAAGAGCACGGCTATAAATATTTTTGTACAAATCTTTTTTCTTATTATCTCTTTGGTGCTATGGCTGGATCAAAAGGCAGATAGTCTTTTAAAGCCCTTTGAGCATAGTTCCAAATTGACATCCAGAATGGTTGGATCAGTTCACAACTCCACCAGCAATGCATTAATGTCCCAATTTTGCCACATCCCCTCCAACATTCATTACTCTTCCCTGCTGTCATTTTAGCCTATCTGGTAGGTGTGAGGTGATACCTCAGGGTTGTTTTGATTTGCATTTCTCTAATTATTAGAGATTTAGAACACTTTCTCAGGTGCTTATTCATAGTTTTGATTTCTTTATGCCTATTCATGTCCCTTGCCCATTTATCGATTGGGGGATGGCGTGATTTTTTGTACAATTGATTTAGCTCAAGGCAGAAGAGCTTTAAGGGCTAAACAACTGAGGATAAGTGACTTGCCAAGTCCCACAGCTAGGAAATAAGAGGCCAGATCTGAACCCAGTTCTTTTGATTGCAGAGTGAGTATTCTGTTAGGGTCTAAAGCAATGGTTAGCAACCTTTTTGGCCATGAGAGCCATAAACTCCTGTGGAAGGAGGAGGATAGAGGTGGAAGGTGCTGGAATATGGGGTGGGGGCTGAAGGGCCCCCTGGGGCACATCCTGGGGCTCTGCCCAGACTGGCAGGTTGGGAGGTGATGCCAGATATGGCTCAAGAGCCATACGTTGCCGACCCCTGATCTAAAGGATAGCTTTCAAAAGTCAAATTTAGGAACAATAGAAGTTATAATTAAAGGGAAAATTTTTTTTTCATTAAGGTAAGGAGGGACATACATGTAGAAGAATGAAGGGAAGAGTGAAGGTTAGCATTCTTTGTTTCACTGTTCTGTGGGTTTACCATTATTTCATTTAGAGAGAAGTGGGTGGCACAATGGATTGAAAACTATATCAGGAGTCAGATAGACCCAAGTTCAAATTCAGATTCAGACACTTACTGGGTGAAACTACTTACTAACCTGGACAAGAGATTTAACTTTTGTCCACCTCAGTTTTCTCATCTATGAATGGGGAATCTCATAGTACCTATCCCTCAGGGTCATTATATGAATAAATGAGATGATATTGGTATAGCACCTTACAGACCTTAAAGTATCATATAAGTGATAGCTATTTAAAAAAAATCTAATTAATGAGTCAAATCCCTGCTTTTCAACATTTGAAGAAGCTCATTCTTTGGCCCTAATAGGTATATCAGAAACCCTCTTAGGGGAAAAATATCCTTAGCTGAGAAAACAAACTCTGACTCCAGTTAGAGGACTCTGTAAAGGTAAAAAGTTCTGGAAAATGAACTCATCTGGACAAAATTTCAATCCACACCTTCATGCCAGCTAGTTGGATCTGAAAGGAAAATCCAAGTGTCTAAGATGTCTGGAAAACTTATCTCCTAATTAGAATTTCTGGTCACCTGGCTCAAGCCAAACTGAACACAGATATTCCACATTCACAGGAGGAGGGAAAAGCTGATGCCTTGCAAGAGACTGCTCTCAGCTTTCCATTTGTTTTTTGTTTTTAAATCTGAATCTAGGTCTTATTTTCTTTTTTAAAACTATCTTTCTTATTATGATCTTAACCAACAAAAATAAACATGAATATTTCAATAAAAAGCAGAAGAGGACTTCATATGAAACTGTGACCTGTTATACCATTTGTTTTTAAATAAAAATTTAAAAAACTTTTTATGAATCTTTTTTTTGGGCAGTCTACATTTTAGCTAATCTACATTTGCCCCAGTATTTTTCCTTTCTCCTCTACATATAGTCTATTGTTGTTTGTTAAATATATATATATATATAAATAAATTTAATATGATGGTAACAAAACCAACCTGCTTGGTCCCTTCTGAACTTTCTTCTGCTCCCTTCTGTGCATTATTTCAATGTTTAACTCTCTTTTTCCATAAGCTGAAATAAATTCTAATCCCAACATTTAAAAGGCTTTCACTTAATGTTAAGCTACCTGCTAAGCCAAAGCATGCCAGATGATATAGGATTAACTGTGGCCCTCACATGGCACATACATTTCTGACCCTTAGTTTCATCATCTATAAAATGGGGCTAATGACACTTGGACTATTTACCATGACTATTATGGAAACATTTTATAAATCTCAAAATGCCCAATAATGTGAATTATTACTATCTATTAAAGAAGGAACTCAAAACCAAAGTGTTCTTTGCATTGTCACAAGAACTTAAGAGACTTCTCAGCCACAATAAAAAATTTAGTTTGGCCTATTATGTTATATTTGGATTTTTTCCAACTGGGTGGTTTGGGGTTTTTATTTAGCCACTTCATTAAATTAGTGCAGCTCACAAGAGGCATCCTGCTGGCATGAGTCTGAAATGCAAGGATAGACATGGTTGATTCGGCATGGATAAGGCCACATAGAAGAAGTCTCCTTTGCGCTGAAGAGCAAAAGCAAATGATAAAAGCCCCCATTCCTTTATATAGTAATTTCAGGCTGACTATGAGAAAGGACTATAAAGGCAACTGTATCAAGCTCTGATTTAGTGTCCCTAAAAGATTTCATAATATCTGTCATTTCTACAGAGAATACTTTTAAAAGTCAGGAACTACCTCCACAGAAAGGTGCCTTTGTAAAAGATTTTGACCAATCAATCAATAGAAATGCATTAAGTGCATATGATGTGCCAGACACTGTGCTAAGCTCCAGGGATATAGAGATAGCATGCTAAAGTAGAAAGGGAATTGGATCTAGTCAGAAGGTCTGTGTTCAAATCCTGACTGTGTCAAGGGATTCCTTGTCCAAGATAGAGGCTTGAACTCTCAGAGGTTCCAAAGCGGAAGAGTGGAAAGGGCAAGGCAATGGGGGTTAAGTGACTTGCCCAGGGTCACACACAGCTAGGAAATGTCTAAGGCCAGATTTGAACCTAGGACCTCACATGGCTGGGTCTGGCTCTCAATCTACTGAGCCATCTAGCTGCCTCTAAACAAGAGGTTCCATTTCTTTATCTCTATAGTAGGGACAAAAATTCTTGTACAATGCATAAACCACAGAGATGGTTGAAGGATTAACTAAGGTAATATTAGAGAGGCAACAAGTAATTAGTAATTACTTCAATGTAACAGGCATCGTGCTAAGTACTGGGATTATAAGGAAAGGCAAAAACAGTCTTGGGAGGCAGCTGGGTAGCTCAGTGGATTGAGAGTCAGGCCTAGAGATGGGAGGTCCTAGGTTCAAATCTGGCCTCAGACACTTCCCAGCTGTGTGACCCTGGGCAAGTCACTTGACCCCCACTGCCTACCCTTACCAATCTTCTGCCTAAGAGCCAATACACAGAAGTTAAGGGTTAAAAATAAAATAAAATTAAAAAAAAAAAAGTCTTGGCTCTCAAGAACTTTGTAACAGTAAAGCATTAAAAAAAACTGAAGTTATCTTACCTATCTCCAGAGGCTACCATCACTGTTATCCAAAAGTATTCTCTTTTTTTTTTTAAGCAGGGTTTTGTTTTGTTTTTTAAATTGGAGTTAGACACCTACTAAGTGTCTAAGGTTAGATTTGAATTTCAGGTCTTTCTGACCCCAAAACTTGTGTTCTTACCCACTGCCCAACTGAAAGTCTCTCAACATTTCACATTGTTTCAGTTCATCCATGACATGTATACTAAGGATTATAGAACATAAGTTACAATTGTTATGTTTTTACTCTTGTATCTCTAGGTCCTGATGCACATAATTAGCACTTCATAAAAACAGTTGCTGAATTGAAAATAACAAAGCTCAGGCACATGAACAAATTCCTACCAGTCTGCATTGCCCAGTCCATGGCAACACCAGTTCAAGGACCATAATGACCTCGTCATGTAATTTTACAATATACGTCAGTTCTTTTTCTGTCCATGTCTATACAAAGTCAGAGTGAGTGACTTTATGTTTACCTAGTAAGTTGCTGGTAAATTGTATCACTTCACACACTTAAAGAATTACTCAGTAACACCTACAAAACAGAGTATCCAGTCCTCTTTCTAGTATATAGCCAAATATATTTTTCCAATTTTATTCAGTATTCCTTTGTTAAGCATTTACTAGAAGCAAAATTCTTTTTTAAAGCCCTACTTTGATGCCTCATCTTGCTGGGAAGGTAATCCAGGTTTATGAAGTCAGTGCCAAAAAAGCGTAAGTCCTGGTGGGTCCTAGCATGCTGGAAGGGCCAATAAGGAAGGTCAATAAGGGATATGTTTATATTTACTGACTGAGGACCAACATTGTTAATATCAGAAAGGGTCATTAACAGGTGATTGGCTACTACTTCATCACTGTTTTTAAGCAACATGAAGATTGCTAAGAAAGAAAGAAAGAAAGAAAGAAAGAAAGAAAGAAAGAAAGAAAGAAAGAAAGAAAGGAGTAGTATGTGAAGCATTGTATTTCACTTATGTGTATGTGTAGCTAGGTGGTACCGTAGGTACTGTACCAAGCCTGGAGTCAGGAAGAGCTGAATTCAAATATAGCTTCAGACACTTATTAGTTATGTGACCCTGGGTAAATCATTTAATTCTGCCACAGTTTCCTTATCTGGAAAAGGCACTGGAGAGGGAAATGGCAATCCATCCCAGCATCTTTTCCAAGAAAAAACTCTAAAAAAGGGTCATGAAGAGTCAGACATGACTGAAAATTACTAAACAACAAAACAGAAGAGATACAAAATTCAGATGAGACATTGTCCCTAGCCTCATGGACCTTATAGCCTAAGAGATTTTTCTATGACTTAACCACTTATCTAGGTTCTTTAGAAATGTGTACTTTATGCTGCTATAAGGTAATTCTTATGTTCTCTCTTAGTGAAAGATCAATGGTGTCAAACTCAAATAGAAATGAGGCCACTAAACCTGGGGGAGTATATTCACAATAAAAAACAAACACATACTAACATTACCTATGTTCCATTGTATTTTTTATATTTCCCAATTTCATTTTATGCTGGGCAGGAAATAATTGCCCACATATTCAACATCTCTAGCTTAAAGAATTGAGGGCCACTGACTTAAAGTCCAATAGTATAAGCTTTCCTCTATTCAAAGGATTCTTAACCTTAATTCTTAAACATAAGCCCAAATAAACAATTGAAAAATCATATGCTTTCATCAGCATTCTGACTCCAATAATTCTTTCTGTGGAGGTGGATAACATTCTTTGTCCTAAGTCCCTCATAATTGTCTTGGATCATTGTATTGCTGAGAGTAACTAAGTCTATCACAGTTGATCATTCCACAATATTGCTGTTACTGTGTACCATGTTTTCCTGGTTCTGCTTATTTCACTCTGCATCAGTTCATGTAGTTCTTTCCAGCTCTTTCTGAAATCATCCTGTTCATCACCACCACATACCACCATTTGTTCAGCCATTCCCTAATTGATAGACATCCCTTCAATTTCTAATTCTTTGTCATCACAAAAAGAGCAGCTACAAATATTTTTGTACAAGAACCACCCCTTCTGTCCCACCCTTTTTAAAAATCAGTTTGGGATACAGACCTAGTAGTAGTATTACTGGAAAAAGGGTATGCATTGTTTTATAGTCCTTTGGGAATAGTTCCAATTTGCCCATCAGAATGATTGGATCAGTTCACATCCTCACCAGCAATGCATTAGCATTCCAATTTTGCCACATGTCTGCCAACATTGACATTTTCCTTTACTATCATATTGGCCGATCTGATAGGTAGGAGGTGGTATCTCAGAGTTGTTTTAATTCGCATTTCTCTAATCAAGAGAGATTTAGAATATTTTTTCATATGATTATTGATAGCTTTGATTTCTTCATTTGAAAACTGCTCAATCATTTAACCTTAATTCTTAAACAAGAATTCTTAATTCAATACTTAACCTATAAAGATTTGTTTTTTTTTTATATTCTGATAACCAAATTAGTTGGATTTTTGTTTATGGGTTTATTTTTCGTAGTTCTGTGCATTTTATTTTATGCATTTAAAAACATTATTCTGAGAAATGCATAGGTTTCACCAGACTACTAAAGGGAACCGTGATACAAAAAAGATTAAGGATTCCTGCTCTGGCTGATTGTTCATATTTAAACATTTAAATTTTTGGGGGGGGAGGGAGGGGGTTCATTTGTGTTAACTTGACCATTTCCAGCAACTACAGTACCTGTTCCCTGCTCCTGGTGATCCTGTCAGATAACAAATCAGAGTTGTTCCTTTCTTCATCCAGTTCCATTTCTAGCTGAGAAATTTTGTCCTATAAAAGATCAGACATACATAGACCCATTTAGTTTGGGGTTTTACTAGCTGAAAAAGAGGCAGCTGTTATTTGTGTGGGAATAGGGGTAAAGGCGAGACATGTGTGGGAATGGTATCCAAATATCAGGATGAAGGGAGAGGACAGAAGTCTGGAGCTGGGTAGGCTGTGATAGAGGTTTCCTGGTCCCAATGAACCACCAATTTGAAATAGAAGGGCCCATGCATGGCCTAAAGCACTCATCCTGAATTCAGCAAGTATTGCCCAAAGGGAGGAAGAAGCTCTGAATATTTCATTTTGTATAAAATGTACCAGCCTTCCAATTCTTACATTGCTCTTAGGAGCCTCAGAGAAGCCAAGGTCTATGAGTACCTTTGACAACTAAATAATCCTTTCCTTCTAGCAAACTCAAGACAATATTGGATCATGTTTCAAAGTTAACTGATTTTGCCAAATTTGTATTCAAAAACTTATGATGCCAAGTTTCCTGAGTTGGATTTTAGTTACAATTTGTTTTTTTGTTATGAAAAACACACTTCAAAGAAGCTTTGTGAATGGGAAGGAGAAGGACAGGAGAAAATAATGCAAATTTCTATACCCAAAATTACAGGTTTCACATTCACTTATATTCTCTAGTCACCAGTCCATAGTTATTTTAAATGTTTGGATTAAGTTGGAGCCACAGATGCTAGAAAGTAATTGGCAGTCCTGGATTTGGGTTCTGAAATATTTATGGATAAATATTATCCCTGGAAACACCAGAATCTCAAAAGAATATTACAAATAATCCAACTAACAACAGAAAGGCACATAGTGAGTATAAACAGACAAAAGCACATTACTGGCAACGTCTTTCACACAAGTAGTAGGGGTGAAAAAAGAGGATAGAGGAACACCAATAGTGGGAAAAGGAGGTAGGCCAGTCATATATTGAAAATGAAGACTTTCAAGTAGGCATCCCAAATAGAACACTAATACCCCTGAGATAACTTTAAAAAAAAAAAAAAAGGAAAGCCTACCACAGCATTAAGTAGATTTCTCTATGTAGTGTCTGCTGAAAAACATGAACACAGATTGCACATAACATGATAGCATAGATGGGCTAAACTCAGTGCTTAGCACAGTG
This sequence comes from Gracilinanus agilis, assembly GCF_016433145.1. Taxonomy (NCBI): domain Eukaryota; kingdom Metazoa; phylum Chordata; class Mammalia; order Didelphimorphia; family Didelphidae; genus Gracilinanus; species Gracilinanus agilis. Next base: position 560,846,680 of record NC_058131.1, on the reverse strand, counting down.
CCTAGCACACAGTAAGCTTACTGACAGACTGACTGAACAGTAGAAGTACAGTCCATATCAATGAGATTATGATCTATCAAAATACAAAAGTATTATCCCCAGGATGATCAAACTGGTTGGAAAAATTAGAGATTCTTCTTTATGTACAGAAGGTAAAATGCATGTGAGTGGCAAAAGGCCAAGAAATGCCATTACTGGGATCATAAAGCTGCAAAAAACATGTACCAAGGTCATCTTTTGTCACAAGTGTAGCTACCACACATCTGGGAACTCTGTTGCTAAGCATGGAGACCTAGAAGCTAAAGGACCTCAAAGATCAAGCCAGTACTCATTTAATTAGCTTAAGATAGGAATCATCTAGTTACCCAAAGGCTTTATGAATTACACAGAAAATATTCACAATGTAGTTAAGAGATCTTCATAAAACACAGTCTATATTAGTGATGGCGAACCTTTTAGAGGGGCAGATGATATCCTCAGGTGTGCGTGGAGAGGGTGAGGGGAAGAGTCCAACCCTGCATCCCTCTAGCTTTCTAATAATGAACTCTGGTAAACTTTGTGCTGGGGTGACAGTATGCATGCCCACAGATAGGGCTCTGAGTGTCCCCTCTGGCATGTGTGCCATAGGTTCAGCACCACGGGTCTATATAATCACAGCCCACTTCAGTTAACCACATTATTCCCCCTCTAATTGATGAAGAAGTTCTTTGGTGATAATCAATATTCAGCTGCCTAAAAAGTAATGTCTGTATGGTTCTGCTCCTTATGAAAGACATGCAAGGGAAATAGAAGACTAGCTAAGAGTCTGAAAAAGGCAGCTCAGCTAGTTTTCTCATAAGTCAATTCTCTCTATAAGTTCAATTGATTGCCCAGGTACTCCTCTCACTGGTTGGGGACCTTAAGACTGTTCTTTTTGCAATTTAAAATGAATAAAAGAGACCCTCCCTGAAATTTTGCTCAAGTTAAAAAAAACTTAATTCTACTACTACTTCCATTCATCCATCTTGTTATCTATCTAACAATCATATTGAAAAATATTGGTGAAAGCATCTTTATTCAGAAAAGAAATACTATTTTAATTTTCCTAGGATAACCTAAGCTAAAGATAAAGTCCTTTCCAGTGTTTCCATTGCCCATGTGTTAACAAGTATAGTTGGGTTGATTCCTTGGTCTAGGCCAATGAATATTATGCCTATACTCTGAACTGGCTTGCTTATGAGATGGCTATGTGGGGCAAAAGTCATCCAGTTTTTCAATTATCTGAGTGAACATTGCTTCATCTTGCACTTAGTTCTCACATTACTAGAAAATCAGAGTTCTGAGAACAAAAAAATTATCCAGCCAATTAAATTTAGCCTGCCTATCCTTTCTCTTAGGAGAGACTTCTTTTGTTTTTATCTTTGAATTATCAAGCATTTCTTCCCTCCTTCTACCTTCTCTTCTCCCTAAAAAAGAAAATTAAAACCCTTGCATTAAAAACATACAGTTAAGCCAAACAAATTCCTACATTGGCCATGTCCAAACATATAAGTTTCATTCTTCTTTTAGTTCATCAGTCTTCCCTGGTTGGTCATTATATTGATCAGATTTCTCCAAACTTTAGTCTATATCAGTTCATGGAAATCTCAGGTTTCTCTGAAACTATTCCTTTTGTCATTTCTTAAAACACAATACATTCTTCTATTATTATTTTAAAACAACCAGAATTCATGTAGGCTTACTAAGCACTTTACATGTTCTTTCATTTGATCCTAACAATGACCCTATAAGAGAGGTGCTATTACAGGAGAGATATTTTTAAAGAAATAAGTAATATCAGAATTAGTATTCACTAGTTGTGATGTCAGGGTTTCATAGCTATTTTGGAGGAGGAGGGGGGAAATAAATATTTGCACAATAGATTCAAGAATTATATTGCTTGGGCATCTAGGTGGCACAGTAGATAGAGAGCCAGGCCTGGAATCAGAAGGACCTGGGTTCAAATTTGACCTTAGCCACTCCATAGCTGTATGATTCTTGGCAAGTCACTTAACTCTGTTTGTCTGGCCCTTGCCCCTCTGTCTTCAAGTCATCAGTAGGTCAGAAAATAAGGGTTTTATGTATTTTCTTAAAAGAATTAGATTGCCTACACATTCATTCTTTTTCATACTGTTGTTCAGCAACATCTATCTGCCTTTTAAAAATATCTTGACATCCTAACAGTAAATGTGGTCTGAGTTTTATTTTAATTCAATATCTCATTATCATATTGTATAATGCTATTTGGGGGATGGCATTGTTCTAAGAATTGTGTTATTTTAAGTGTGGGTGTGATAATTCTAAGATAACACCTATACAACTGTCAGTATATTATTCTTATTCACATTTTCTGATCTTATTTACACTTTTTTGGTTATTTATTAAGTATTTTGAGTTATCTAAGGGACTTATACCTATTCAGTAAATTAATTTAAGACTTTATTTTCTATTGTCTCATGCTGTTGCCTAAGTGTTTAATGTGATTATTTCTTCTTTTCCTCAAAAGATGGTAAACTCCTTGAGGGAAGGGTCTGAATTAGATGTTTATTTTACAAAGTCCTGTTCCACAAGGTTTAGTACAGTGTTAATTGTATCACAGTGCTCACTGAGTAGTTGGAATATTAAATTATATCACATTTATTATGCTATAAACATCTGCAAAACTGGATTACATGTGAGCAAATTTAGAAATGTGAGCAAAGTTAGAAATAGGAACCAGAAATAAAGTATATGGTGATGTGGAGGATTTTTTGAACTGACTTCTAAGACTGTCTCCAAGGAAATTTACATGAGACTTAAGACATGTTGTTCACATTCTCTGGACCTCAGCTTTGTCATCTCTAAAATGAAGGAGTTATACTTGAGTTGTGTTGGCAAACCTATGATATGCATGCTGGAGGAAGCTGTTCCCTTCCCCCTCCCTCTCCATGTGTGCCTAAGGACATTCCTCACCTCACCTGCCCAGCAGCCCAATAGGAGAACTTCTTCCTTCCCCTGTCTGGGGTAAGGGAGTGGCTCACATGTGTCGTGAGGGTGCAGTTTGGGCACTCAGTCTTTAAAAGGTTCACCATCACAGTACTAGAATATTTATAAGTCCTTTCTGGACTGTCAGTCTATGAATCCCTACCCTCTCACCAGTTTCTTAATCATATAAAGAAATGATACTTCTAAATTCTAGCCATTCAAGAGTGATGAAAAGGAATGATTTTATAGCCTAAAAGCTTAAAATGAAAATCTTCAAAAGCTTCTAAGATCAGGGTCAGCTAGGTAATACAATGGATATGAGCCTAACGTCAAGAGGACTTGACTTCAAATCTGGCCTCAGACACCTCCTAGCTGTGTGACCCTGGGCAAGTCATTTAACCTCAAATGACTAGCCCTTGCTACTTCTCTGCCTTAGATTTGATATTAAGACAGAAGGTAAGGGTTAAAAAAGTTTCAAAGATCTATCCTCTACAGAACATGCCTGCATGCACATGTGTGTGTAGCCTCTAATCCTTTGACCAGGAATAAAACAGTAAAGAGAGTGATTGGCATGGAATTCAGGATGACCTGAGTTCTAATATGACCTCAGATACTAGCTTAATGACCCTGGGCAATTTCACTTAACCTCTGTTTGCTTTAATTTCATCATCTGTAAAATGGGGATAATAATAACACCTAGTTCACAAGGTTGTTGAGAGGAACAAATGAAAAAATACTTGTAAAGAACTTAGCACAGTGCCTGGAACATAGTATTGGTTAGTTGTTATTAAATATACCTCCATTTGTTTGACTTGTCTGCTGCGATCCTCCTTAAGATGACTCTTGGCCTCTAATTCATACTCAAGGTCTTTCAAGGTTTGCTCTAGAAGTTGTCTTTTTGTGAGTGCTTCATCTTGAGCTCTTTGGTAGTCTTGTAATTCCTCCTCCATCAGGTGCATCTGCAGGGAGAAAGAGATGGTCAGTAACTTGTAGATAAGATAAAAATTCTGGTAGACAATGAGATTCCTGGGAAGCTGATGGAAGAATTGAGTTCTGGTCATAAAGACAGAAACACTGTTCAAACTTATCCTGGGCCACTTGTTCCTCAGGCTACAAATGTTACTTTGTTTGGTCTAGTGCCTAAGGGACTTCTGTGGACAACTATGAACAGAGGCAGCTGGTGGCATAGTGGATAGAGCACTGGACTTGGAGTCAGGAAAACTTAAGTTCAAATCTGCAGTCTCAGAGAATTACTAGTTATGTGACTCTAGGAAAGTTGCTTAACTTATCTCTGATTCAAGTTTCCTCAATTCTAAAACAGATAATAACAGCACCTTACCCTTCAAGGTTGCTGTGAAGATCAAATGAAATAATATTAGCAACGAGTTTTGCCAAACTTATTTTTAACAGTATGTAGAAGAAAAAAATACAAATGAAACACTTTTTAAATCACAAAAGAAAGCAAAGGGGAATATAGGTAAGGAGGTTATTTTGTTACCCTCAGGCTAAATCTAATATTAGTGTACAATCCTAGTTTTCTGTTCTTTCTATGCAGCAATGTTTATATTTGCTGATGTTTAAGCTTATAATAAAAATGGAAACAAATTAAAAATCAGTATATGGATAGAACTTTTGATAGTTGAATCTCTTTTGATGAAATAATTATCTTATCCTCTCATAGAGAAGGAGAGATAAATCCCACCAATACTTTGAAGTTCATGCAGCACTTTGATTGTATCTCTTTGATTGTTGGCATAGGATTGAAGGCTGGAAGGCACCTTAAACATCAACTAGTCCAACCTCTATTCTGTGAGAGGAGGAAAGACATTCAGATTTAAGTGACTTGCCCAAGACAGTTCAGAGAGTAACAGAGCCAGACTTAACACATAGCCTCCACATCCAAATCCAATACTCTTTCCACTTTATTACATTGTTCCCTGTTTTATCACGGTTATTTGTGTCCTACTAGACTAACGGCTCTTAACCTTTTGGGCTGTAGGGGGAGAAAGGGGAGTGAACCTATCTGTTAGTCTGGTGAAGGCCCCTTTTCAGAAAAGATTTTAAATGTATACAGCAAAATATGTAGGATTTCAAAGGAAACCAATTATATTGAAATATAATTGCCATAATGTAAGCTTCATGCAGGCAGAGATATTATGTTTTCTAAACCTCCGTATCAACTCCAGTTTCTTGCTAGCACAGTGCTTACAATATAGTGGATGCCAAGTATGTTTCTTGAATTGAACATCATGCTTGAAGTCAGCCATCAACACAAATCAATCTTTTTACGGAGAGATTCCCCAACACATTCCAAAAATGGATGAGGGAGGCTACCAAAGTAAGTTGTGCATTAACTTTCACAAGAAATGTCTAAAGCCCAAAGGGTATGAGACACAGTCTTTTTGGTCAGTCTGTATTACCTTCCCCTGACACTACCTCCCTCCACCTTGGCCACTGTATGTTAAGAAGAAAAAGTAGAGAATAGATTCCCTTGCTGCTCAATGAACTTGGGAGAAAACTGAGGTGAGAGGAGCAAAATATTTCACTTCATTATTCTTTCCCTCTACCCATCAATGTGCTTAAGTGTTCCTGAGCCCTGGGATGTGGTAGGAGGATGGGGGACAGGGGTGAGAACAAAAATATATAGCTACATTCACTATGACTACAACTTCTATTAGTATTACAACAACTACTACTATTATTACTACTACTATCACACCCTCACCCTTATTCTTTTCTACTACTACCATCATTACCACTACTGTCACAACTACTATAAAATCACTACTATCACTGCCACTACTACTACTGCTCTTTATTACATTATTATTATTGATGATGATGTTGACAGCATGGCATAACGGATAGAACCAATTTGGGCATTAAGGAGACCTGGGTTCAAGTTCTGATTCTTAACATACTGGCTATGTAACCATGGACAATTCACTTAACATATCACCGCCTCATGTAACTCATATTGTAAACTGCAGAGAAGGTATAGAGCTGCTTTGGTACTGGTGAAGGGGAATCTCCCCAAAGGGATGATATTATAGGAACTGTCCAAAAAATACATGTCTATACTATACAACTTTAAGGTTACAAAACACATTCCTGACAACAAAACTGGGAAGTAGGTAATGTAAGTACTTTATGAACTGAGACTCAGCATGGTCACACTGCTAGGAAGGATTATGATGTGAGATGATTTCCATGACACCACAAAGTCTCCCTTGCCTCACACTCATCTCCCAGTGGCCTAACCATTGCCCAAAACATCACCATTATGTAGCCATTCTTCTGAAGGCCTTTCCCAATTCTCCCAGCTGCTTTCCCTTTCAAACTACCTTTACCTACACAAAATATTTTGTATGTGATTTACGTGTTGTCTCCCTCAATACAATGTGAGCTCCCTGAGAGTGGCTATAGTGCTTTCTGCCTTTCTTTGTACTCCTAGTGCTGAAATACAGTGCGTGGAATATAATAGTTGCTTAATAAATATTTGTTGACTGACTTCTGACTCTGGATTAAGGCTTTCAATCTCCAGATTCCTCTAGAGGGGTGATCTATAAAACTAGTATCAATATTTAACAACAGAATGGGGACCTGGATCAGATTAATGTCTTAATGTGAGGAAGAAGCTATCAGTTAGGTTTTTTTTGGAATGGGGCAGATGAGAGACATGCCTAGAAGATGGGAAGGCAATAAGGTTCTCAGATAGCCAAGGGATAGCATTAGGCCCCTGGATATAAAGAATAAAAGATGAAGCTAAGAAATGGAAATTGGAGAATGTCAAAGATAATTTATGTCAGGGTTATGTTTCAGTAGGATCATCTTTGGGGGATAGATCAAGCTGAATCATCTTCAATTCTGTAGTCCCTTCCTTCCAGAACTCTAACCCTCTCCTCACAACACAGAGATTTACTAACCTTCCTCTTTTTGTACTTAATACTTCAAAGTCAAATGGACCAATCATTACTTTACCTCTCTGGGTTAATTTTCCTCATTTACAAAATAAATGGGGCAAGGCGACTTCTAAGGTTTCTTCCAGTCTAAAATCCCAGGATGGTCAAGTGGAAAGAACATTTGTTCTGGAGTCAGAGTGTCTGCTTTCAAATCCTGATATTCACTGTGGGCAAATCACTTATACACACCATAGACCTCATTTTCTGTGTCTACAATAAAGTGGCTGAACTACCTAATCTGAAATTCCTTCTAGTTCAAAATCTGTAAACTTATTATCTTTCTACAAGATGCTAAGAAATAATAGCCTATGAAAATATTATCCAAAACAACACTGAGCAAGAAGTCATAAAAATGCAAATTAAATTTTAAAAAACAAGTTATCTAGAAGTTAATGGCTAGCTAGGCACTCCAACTTCCTTCAAGAAAATGCCAAGTATGGTCTTCAAATGCCAGTCATTTACAATAATTTTTTTGCCCACAAGATGGCACTGAACCAGCAGTTTAGAAAAGGAATCCAAAAGTCTGCTAAGCAGGGACCACTTCCCAGTGATAAGAAATGAACTGGCTCTAGAAAGAGAATAAGGTACTCCCCTAGAGACAGTCCCCTCTACCCAAAACATACCACTTTGCCTCTATCTCACAGCCTGATCCTAGTAGCCTTGGCCTAAATTCATCCCCAAATGGTATGTTTTCAAATATAAGGAGAATTTGAAAAAAAAAATATTAAAGGTATGCAGAATTTATGCTAAAGATAATAAGAAAATATTATTGTATGGTCTTATATGCTACATATGATAGTCCTAAGAAGTTTACTATTTGTTTCTTGTTTTCTCCACTTAAGGAAGAGATGTGAGGAAGGGGAAATAGTTTTTTGTTTGTCAAAAAATGTTTCCTGTAAGAATTATTAGTTAAAAAATACTATAATTTGGAAAAAAATCCATACCTCTATAACAAAGGGTTTTTTCCTTTTTTGTTAGACACGTCTTTATGTTACCTATTTATAGACTCTAGCAGCACATTTCACTTGATAGTTATTTAATAAATATGTGGAAACTGACCAACAGGAAAGAAAAACTTAAAAGTTTTTCAACATCACAGCTATGACAAATAAAATGAGAGAAAATTTTAATTTTAATGTCTTTACTGTTCATTTTGAGGATATAAATTGGTCAACCATTTCCCTTTGCCAAGATATATATTTTTTAAACCCTTACCTTCCGTCTTGGAGTCAATACTGTGTATTGGTAAGGGTAGGTGGTAAGGGTAGGCAATGGGGGTCAAGTGACTTGCCCAGGGTCACACAGCTGGGAAGTGTCTTGAGGTCACATTTGAACCCAGGACCTCCCGTCTCTAGGCCTGGCTCTCAATCCACTGAGCTACCCAGCTGCTCCCTTCTAAGCTATATATATTAAGAGAAAAAAGCTGTGTAAAAGAGTATTTATCCTAAGATAATTTCTTCTCTAAGCAGAGCCACAGATCCTCCTCCTTTTTCAGAGATTTAACAGATTCTCAACAAAAGAAATAAAATATAATTTCCAAGCCTTTGTGAAGAAAAAGACAATTAACAAAGGGAATATGTCAAAGTTTTTCCAAGATCTAGTGTGTGTGTGTGTGTGTGTGTGTGTGTGTGTGTGTGTGTGTGTGTGAAGTCCTTATTTATTTATCCATTTAATTTCAAATAGCTCTGCTACTGCAGCTTGGCATTTGGATTGAAGGTGATATTTGAAAAGCTTCTATACCAGGTTAGGGTGTTCCCAGCATCTACTATTGAACTCACAGCAGGTTCTTGTTTCTGCATTTAGAATAGCTAACAACACTCCCTTCTGTTGGTTCTCACTGCTTTAGTAAACATTACTAGTTCCTTTTTGGAACCAACAACAGCCAATTTGAAGCACATTCAAGGGGCTTGGGATGTTGAATTCATGTTACTGACAGAAGATGCCCAATTATGTGCTTGTTTTCTCCCTAAAACCAGAAGAATAATTTACAGTTTACTCTCAATATTATAAAAACAAACAATTCTAAAAGGCTAAGAACTGATTAACAATGATCAGCTCCAGATAAAGAAGGTGGCACCAGTGGATAGAGAACCAGACCTAGAGGTGGGACGTCCTAGATTCAAATCTGGTCTCAGATATTTCCTAACTGTGTGATCTTGCACAAGTCACTTAACCCCCATTGCTTCTACTTTATCACTCTTCTGCTCTGGAACCATTATACAGTATTGATTCTAAAACAGAAGGGAAAGGATTAAAAAACAAAAAAGAATGTAGGCACTTTGTGAGAGATGATGGACTAATATTCAGAATATGAAACACATTTTTGGATGTCACCCATTTGGGAATTTCTTTTGCTTGACTGTGCTTGTAATACACAGGTTCTTTATTTCTATCCCTTTTTTTCAGGGAATAGGAAGAGTGAGAGAGAGGAAAGAGGAATGCTTGAGAACTGTTGGCTTAAAAAATTAATTAATTAAAAAGAACAACATTAAAAAAAATGGGCAGATTATGAATGCCCAGGTGAAAAACGTGAGAATATTTCCTTCTTTTTCTGTGGAAATGAAAACAAAACATGCCAAGGGCCTGATTTCATTGGTGTTAAGAATTATCCTACCAACACAAATTATAGCCTAGCTGTAATTTGGTCTTAAAAAGCTGCCTGAGGCTCAGAGAGATTGAATGCCTTGCCTGTGGTCACACAGCTGGTAGGTGTCAGAGGCCAGAGGCTGGATTTAAAGGCAGGTATTTCTGACTCCAAATGCAACACTCTATCCACAGTGCTATACCACCTTAGAAATAAAAATTGTATTCAAAAATACTAGAGAGAATTTTAACACCTGTATATGAGTCTCACCATAGCAACTTCAAACCTCATCACACATTTATGTGAGTCTGAGTGATTGGGAATCCTGTTATCAAGCTCCTTTAAGATCTGATGAGTTCTTCAAAGGTTCATTTTTTAAAGGACTGCATTTTTTTCCAACCTCCTTAGCATTTACTCATGGGGCCAACTTTCTTTTTCTTTTAATCATTAAGTGCCAAGTTTATTTTTTTTTAAGTAAAGGTTTCTTTTCCTATAAAGTTTTTAAGAGGAGGGTAAGAGGGAAGACAGAGAGGAGGAGGGGAAAAGAGAGAGGGAAAGAGAAACAGTGGAGGGAAGGAGAGAGGGGGTGGGGAAAAGACAGAAAGAGAGAGAGAGAGAGAAATTTTTGCTCTTGAAAATCTGGAGAGCACTTGGGGGTGCTTAAGGAAAGTTCCTATAGAATCATGCTGGCATGGTAGGAGTCTTCCACTCACTAGCTATGAGACTTTGAACAAGTCACTTCACCTTACTCGGTCTCAAATCCTTGATCCGTAAAATGAGAACATTGGCCCAGATCAGTGGCTCTCAAACTGTGGGCCCCAGACTCTCAGGGACCATGAAGTTATTGCAAGGGTTCTATCAACTATTTGCTCACAAAGTATTGTCATTTGGGTTTTATTTGACTCCAACAAAAGGGTGCATAAGGGGTTTTGTATTAAGTGTTTTATATTATCAATGCTTCATTTGTGCCTAATAGAAGCAAGGGAGGGAGAGAGTGTTTTCTGGCCTTTGGAATGAAATATGACCAGTTTTTTCAAAGTGGCTTTTCTTTATGTTTTTTTCCCCCAATGAATTGATACAAAAAGTGCAATTGCCATGATGTGGAAGTCCAAGAAAATCTTTGATGTGGAAAAGGGAATTCCTCAAAAAATATTCCAACGAGGTTTACAACTACTGAACTACAGATGACCTCTAAAATTTCTCTCACCCTCCAATTCTACTTTAAAAAGTCTTCTAGAACTAGAAGGGAACTCCTGTAGCCTGATCCAATATCTCTTCCATTAAAGACATTCAAGAGCTTTTAGAATCTTGTATATGTGGCATCTCTGATGACACTAGGCCAGGCCACGTGGCCGTAGGAAGTTAATTTGTTTGGTTCAGGTGTGTCCTATTGTGCTTAATATTGTTTTCCCAAAAAAGTGAGGTGTTTGGAGATTTGTATGTATATGTGAGTGTAGTGTGTAACTAGTATTCCTGATTTGTTTGCATTTCAATATTTAATACCAGACTGCTTCAGTGATTTCAGTGATTTGCCCCCTGCTTTTTTCAAACAAAATCTTGTGTTTTAAAGAACTGAAAGGCAAAAAAGTAACGATAGCTGCAACACAAGCCAGGAGTTGAACCAGAACTAGACTCTTAAGTGGAACCTTGAATTGTATATTTTGCCAGATGAAAAAAGGTTGTATATTTGAGGCTCTGAATTACACTTGTATTAACAATTGACATTAAAATATCATCTCGGGACTGGCAAAGTAGTGTATACACATTAATGTATTCAATCTAAATAATTAGCGATGATAATAATTAATAATGATGATGGCCAACTTAGCACCTTCCATATGTCAGGCACTTTGCTAAATAATTTATCATTATTATCTCATTTGATCTTCACAACAACTCTTTTAGGAAAGTGCTATTATTGTTCTAATCTTACAGATGAGGAAACTGAGGTAAACAGAGGTACAGTAACTTGCCCTGGGTCACACAGCTAGAAAAGTCTCTGAGGCTGCATTTGAAGTCAAGTTTTCCTGACTAAAGGCCCAGCACTCTATCCACAACCTGACTTAACTGCCCTTAAAATTCCACAATGCAAATGCTACAGGTATAATTAATTCACTTTAATTTGTGGCTGAGGAAACTGAGGCAGAAAGAAATTAAGTAACTTGCATAGAATAATACAAGAAGGTACAATTAAAATCTAGATTTTCCTGATTCCAAGTCCCATACTCAGTCCTAGAGATTATTTTGTTTTTGTCTTTGTACTGTACCTCCTAGAACATTTAAATTGGTGCTTAAAAAATGCTTATTGGAGGCAAACTAGGAGGCTCAATGGATAGAAAGCTGGAGATTGGAGGTCTGTGATCCTGAGCAAATCACTTAAGCCCAATTGCCTAGACTTCATCATTCTTCTGCTTTGGAACTGATCCTTAGTATTGATTCTAAGACAGAAAATAAGAATTAAAAAAAATGTTTATTGGATAAAATGGAATTATCCATTGTTTTTCAGCTTCAATCATGACAAAATATTTTGCCTTTGAATACTAAAAATTTATGACTTATATAAGCATCAGAGTACGAGACTAAAGTTTTAGCCTCAAGAACAATCTTCAGAGCTTACCCCAAAGTAGCACATCAATGACAAAAAGATCCATCATTTTGAGACATGGGTAGCATATTTCTGATTCAGAGGTTAACTATGGGAACCAACCAGCCATTACCTCATCTTGCATTTTTACAGCTGTCAGGCGAGACTTTTCTGCCTCCATGGTTTTTTCCTTTAACTGTCTCTGCATTTCGGCAAGCTCTCTGCGATTTTTCTCCTTGTACTCATCCAGCTGGTTCTGGAGTTCCAGAGTTGATGTCCGTGAAACTTCCACAATATCAGCCATCTAGAGGAAAATATACACATGAATAAATGAAAAGATAAATTTATTAAGCACTTGTTACATACTAGGGATATCAAAATAAAGAAGCATGATAGACCTGCCCTTAAGGAGCTTACATTCTAACAGAGGAAGTTAAGGTATAAAGAAGAGCTAGAGTTTGAAGGAGGGGAGGGGTTATGGGGTTGTGGGAAATGGGAGATGGCATGGTTTAGAAATGGCTGGTAAGAGGCATGGTGGCTGGGTTCCATGTAAGATTAGGGAAAAGTTTATTTGTCAGAGATGATAGTCAGTCCCAAAGACAGTCTGAGTCCCAATCAGAGGATACAGATAAAGCCTATTTCATAGAGCTAGAAATCTAGCTTTTTGCTCCTGTTCTACCTAAGGAATGTCATACCAAGGAGAATAAATGGTACAGTGGGAAAAAAATAAACAAACCCAAGACTTGGCATAAAAAACCCAGCTTAGTCCCATACCAACTTTGTGTCCTTGGAAAAGTCAATGCCCTCTTTGGTCTGGTTTTCTCATCAATTAAATTAGAATTTTGACTATATCCTCTTGGAGGTCCCTTCTAGCCCCAAATCCTCTGATTTGATATACTGCTGAATTTACCTTGCCCTTCCATAGAGGACAATTCTTTTTTATCTAAAGACTTTACAAAGAGCCTGGGGGCAGAGGTTAACACTACAGGTTGAAGGTCACCCTCTTTGAAGAAAAAAATTTCTTTTGATGTAATCCTCTGAAGGACATCTGCTTGGTTCATTTTGTACAGCTCTGATGATGAATACACTTCAACTCATTAAAAAATGACCTATTCAGGGCTGAAGTCTTACCTATGTATACAGAACCCATGTGACAAGACCATTCTTAAAACAAGCAGAGCTGTTATCTCAAAAAAAAAATGCTAGTCTCAGAGATTTAAAAAAAAAAAAAAAGACTTGGAGTTCACTTAACCCCAAATCTGTATGTTTTGAACTAGGAAACTAAGGAAGATGAAGGAATGAGAAGGCATAGGGAAAGTGTAGCAGACAAAAGTGACGATGTACTTATTTCTCATGAGTTAAACCTCATATTTGAAGCTAATGATTTTTTTTTTAGTTTAACTCTCCAGGTTATCCTGTATATATCTTGTTTTACATAATTACTTGCAAAAACTCTCCTATTTGAATATAAGTTCCTTGAGGACAGATACTGTTTTTGTCATTCTTTGTATTATCCTAGAGCTTAGTACAGTACCTCAAACACAACAGGTACTTAATAAAGGTCTGTTAATTTGGCTTGACTTGAAAGGTTTTTATCATATAGTTCTCACTCATCTCCTTAGCACTTCCTTCCTACCTTGCAGGCCTCCTTACCTCCTTGTGCAGTTTCTCAATGGTCTTGTCCAGTTGCCATCGTTCATTTTCCATTTCATTCTTCAGCCTTCTTAACTGTTCCTTCTGTTCTGTTTCATCTTGTAACTTCTCAGAAAGATGTTGCTGCTCCTGTGTGGCCTGGTTGAGATTTTTCTATAAATGGGATAGGGGACAGAGTAGAGATGGTTAGAGGGACAAAATGCAACTTTGTTAACAACTGATGGTACAGGGGATTTTTCACAAATACCATAAGGCACTGAATCAGTGAAAAAGAAGTAGGTAAAGGTTAGGCTCATTCTCATTTCAATATTTCAAGAATCTATAATTTCAGCAGAATGGGCATTCCTTTCATGTCATTCCTTTCATGGACTCAGGGAACTAAAAAATGTCATTATCCTGAAGCCAATCTAGTGAGGAACCTCTTGTAACTTAGCTAAGCTTGACTGGAGATGATACTCAAACTTTAAAAAAAATTTTTTTAAATTCAAAGATATTTATTTTCCCAATTACATGTAATAATAATTTTCAACATACACTATGCAAAATTATAAGACCCAAAATGTCTCTTCCTCTCCAGCAACTCAAGAGAGGGTAAGCAATTTGATCTTGGCCATACTCGTATTATCATGAAAACACATTTCCATATTAGTTGTTGCTGCAAGAGCACTCATACAAAAGCAAACCCCATCCCCCAAAAATCATAAATACACTGATATGAAAAATAGTATGCTTTGATCCATATCCATCCAACTGCAACAGTTCTTTCTATGAAAGTGGATAGCATTTCCCATGACAAGTCTCTCGGGATTATCCCAGATCATTGTGCACTCACTCTTACCTGGACCTATAGTAAAAGTGGTTCTAGGTATACAAGTCTGGCCACATCTTTTCCTCTTTTCCTCTCCAATGAGGCATCTCTCTAGGACTTTGGATGGCTATTTCATATTATTTATTTATCATAAAATATATATTTATATTTTTATATTTACAAAGAAGATATTTTACACACACACATTCTCTTTCATTCACTCATATAACATTGATATATTAATGTATTTTTATAACAAATATATGTAATTTTATACATTTATGTATACCCACATATGTTATTAAGCTTTTAATAAGAAAACTCTACTAAGACTTTTGGGATCCCCTATATACATCATATATACTAATCTAATTTTTTCTTGTTGTTGGTTTTTAAAGACACTCTACTCATTTTACTACTTGTTTTATTTTCCAAATCAGTGGCCAAATGGGGAGAGAAGAGAGATTAATTTTCAAAATTAGTTTTTTACTTTGAATTTGAAAATATATTCATGGTGGCACAGAAAAACCACAGAAATGAAGGAAAAGTAAGGAGAGATACTTGTATCATGATTTGCTAGGAATTAGTTTTTAAATACAAGAGACCAAGGGATAGATAACAATTGATGTTAAAATATCACATCAGACTTTTCAAATTGTTGGTTGGTTTTATTATACTGTTCCTCTTTCCTTTTTTTTTTTTTTTGCAGTAGTTTTTAACCTTGAGGTCCCTGATTTTGTTTTTATGTATTCCCATATAATTGATTTCCTTTTTAATCCCATTTTATACATTTAAAAACATTATTCTGAGAGAAAGGTCGAAGGACTAAGGAACCAAAGAAAAGTTTTAAAACTCTTGCTTTAGGAAATGCCTGTCTCGGGGAAGGGAGGAAAGATAACACTGAGGAATGTAGGTGAGAAAAAGATGTCAATAACATTTTTATTAAAAACAAAAAGAAGTCTTCAAGCAATAAAATCAGCAGATAAGTGATAATAATGATCTGAGGAGAGTAGGGCCAGTCTACTATCACTGTCATTTGAATTTCACAACAATCCTGTAAGATAGATGCTATCATTATCCCTATTTTGCAGATGAGGAAAATGACACATTAAGTGTCAATGGCAGATATAAACTTGGGTCTTCCTGACTCTAAGTCTGGCTCTTTATCCTTGATGCCAGAGATGTCTAACATGTAGCCAATAGCATTCCCAATGGTATACTGAATCATATTAAAATAAAAATGGGAGGGGGCAGCTAGATGGTTCAGTGGATAAATGGCATGGAGATGAGAGGCCCTGGGTTCAAATCTGACCTCAGACACTTCCAAGCTGTCTGGGCAAATCATGATTATAATCTCAATTGCCTAGCCTTTACTGCTTTTCTGCCTTAGAACCAATATACAGTACTGGTTCTAAGATGGAAAGTAAGAGTTTAAAAAATAAAAAGCAAATTAAGAGATCCTAAAGGCAAACATTATCCCTCAAATTTTCTTAGTCTACTTAGGATAAGAACGAGTTCACTAAGTCTCCATCATTTTAAAACATGTACAACAACGAGAAAGCAGATATAAAAACTCATATTTTTAAGAAGACAGTATAGGAAGAATTAAGTTCATCAGACTCTAAGATCAATTAGCCTCCACTAAAATTCTTCTCCAAAGCTACATATAAATATAAATATAAATATAAATACACACACACACACACACACTTACTTTCATCTTAGAATCATTATGTATTAGTTCCAAGTCAAAAAGTGTTAAGAGCTAGACAATTGGTATTAAGTGACTTGCACAGACAACTAAGAAGTGTCTGAGGCCACATTTGAACCCAGGACCTCCCACCTCTAGGCCAGGCTCTCAATCCACTGAGCCATCTAGTTGCCCTACCCAAAAATCTTTATTGAAGCAATTCTGGTTTCACAAATTGCAAGGTTCAGAGAAGCCTATACCCAGCTACAAAGGTTGTGAGTACAAATCCATCAGATTCACCTACTTAAGTTCACCAGCACAAGAGCTAAATTGAGGGGTAGGGGGAAGAAGTTTCCCCCTAGTTTAGTATAACTCAGAAATACCACCAATAATCAATCAAATAAGCAAGTGATTATTAAGCATCAACTATGTGCCAGACACTGTGCTAAAGGTATGAAGAGATTTGTATCTGTTTCAGAAGAGAGGAGGAACCCACGGAGATAAAATGCAGAATCTTTTAGATATGAGATAAGATGTGACAGAATATTAAACACCCAAGATTTTGAAATTTTGAAATGTAAAAATCTTAGGGCAGTCTTAAAAAAAAGCCAATGAATCTCTCCTTGTTCTTCTAGAGAGCTAAAACCCTCTTTTAAGCAGTAATCTTCTAAACACAAAAAGAAAATGATTAAGACCAGTCTACATTTGTGCCAATTTTTAGATGGAAAACAAATGGTATCTGAGTCTAATAAACACAGTCTGTCTAGACAGCATGATTATTATGGAATTATTTCTGAGTACAAACAATGTAGGTAAGACAATGAGAACTACAAACCTAAATGGCTAAAATTTCCAGCTGCAAAGCAAATTGCAAACACTGACACCATTGTTTTCATTGCGCAAAGACTTTAGGGATATTCTATATTAATATTTTCAAATTGTATAGTATAGAACAATTCACAAGAAGCTTTCACATACATGAAACATTTCTTCCACAAAAATGCTACAAGGAACAAGTTTTGAAAATAGCTAACATTATTCCAAAACTCTTGTTGAATTAGCCAAGGCAAGTATTATTAGCCCAGTTTGGCTGAGGATTTGCTTAAGATGTCACTTATAGAAAGTAGCTGAACCAGAGCCTAAATGAACTAACTCCAAGACCAAGGCTCTTCCCATTACCCCATACTACTAGTCTGACAGAGCAGCCTTTTCCACAGCTGGGAAAACAGACACCACTACCACCACCCCTCCAAAAAAAAAAAAAAAAAAAAAAAGGCATGTCAAAGATAATTTCCAAAGCACGAATAGAAATTCCAGAGGAAAAAGTGCATTAAAATCTCCAAGCTTTCTGCCACTATTTGTTCCGTACAGAGAATTAGCTGTTGACTATAGATTTACAGCTGGTGAAGTCCTTCAGTATGTGTGAAACCTCCTGATATGACAGGACAAAGACACAGATGTTCTCAGATGTGTAAAAGCTGGGCCCAGGATTTAGTGTTTTCTCCTCTTCTGTTTCCAAATTACTTACAAACTAAAATTCATCTGCAATACTCAACTCTCTTTTCCTTCCTTTGCTTTTCTGTTCAAGGAAAGCTATCTTTTCTCATCCACCAACGTTTCAGAATTTGTATATATGTCTGTCCCCTATTAGATTTAAGCTCCATATGTGTAGCAGCTATAACTTATTTCATCTTCGAAACACCAGCACTTAGCATAATGCTTTATATGTGGTAGGCATTCAACAAATGGTAGTTGAAATTTAACTACTGGAGGAAAAAATTCAGTGCTCTGCAATTATAATGACCAAACCTAGCCTTGTAGCAAAAATAAGAAAACATATCTTCTTTGTGAAGGTCTCTGGATTTAGAAGACTAAACACACTTTTAGAGTCAGGTAATATGTTTTGCTGAAGTGCCAGGTTTTGTTTTTCCTATTGTTATTGCAAGGAAGATTCCCTGGGTAGGGGAGGAGTAGAAGGTACTTGTTCAGAAATGAAGATGAGTTTTTAAAAAAGATAATAAAAATTTCAAATATAGAAATTGAATTCTTATAGCCATCTTACAACAAACATAATCCAATGGTCCTCAAAATGCCACATCACTTTGTTAGGAAAAATTACTGGATACAATAAAACAATCAGATCATGAGAGTATTAATTAAACCTCACTAGCTGATCAGGGTTCATGGAAAATTTAAATTTATAAAATGAAGCAAAGTCACAGAGGCCAAATGCAATTTCAGAACCAAGTTCTACTTAAACAATGACATTGCCCCCAATTTTGCTAAGAAAAGTAAGGCCATCTGCTCCATAATCGATACAAGTGCCTAGTGTCCTCTATTCCACATTTCAAAACCTTTCTGCCCCTTCTACCTGTCCTATTCTTTGCTCTGGTTTCAAAGGATGGGATAAATTTTCTTCTTGTTAAAGCTAATTTCCTCATGTCTTCTCTCATCTTTTGCAAGAGGATCTTGCTCATCTATTATTCCTTTTCCCTTTTTCCCTTTTATTCTGAACCTCTTCCTATCTACCATCTTTCCCCCTCATTGCTCAAACACGCTCTAGTCTCCCCTATCCTTGAAAACCTTCCATTAATCCTCTTTTCCTTGAGCTATTGTCCTTCAGCTCTCCCCTTTTCACTATTAACCATCTAGAATGAATACCACCTAGTCACTTCTCAGACCTTTGCCATCTGTCTTCTAATCCCTCTAACTTTTTGACTACTCTCTTTCAAGATTACCAATGAACTCTTTAATTCTAGATTCAGTGGCCTTTGTCAATATTTGTCTTCCTTGACCATTCTGCAGGTTTGGCCACTGTCAATAGTTCACTTCCTCCTGTCCCAGTCTCTCTCCCACCTTGGCTTCTGTGATACTACTCTCTCCTAGTTCTCCTATTCCCTCTGATTGTATCTCTCCAGTCCCCTCTGACATATCATCATTCATTTCTAGCTTCCTAAGCATGAGTACCTCCAAGGCTCAGTTCTAAGCCCTCTTCTTTTCTTCCTCTATATTCTCTTCTTTGATGGTCTCATCTTCTCCCAAAGGTTCTTCTACACCAAGGAATTTTATCTTTTTTTTCCCGTGGCAGGGGGAGGGGTAGGAGTAGGGGTGGGGGAGGTATCATGGATCCTTTTGGAAACCTATGGACCTCTTCTAAGAACTTTTTTAAATAACTGAAAGAAATGTTAAATTTCATTTCAGTTAGATCAGTGAAAATAAAGTTGTAATTTTTTTTTCTCCATCCGAATTAATGGATAGGAAAGTTTATACATAGACCTTTTAGGGGTAGATCCATAGACTCTAGGTTAAGAATCTGTGTTCTACAAGAATGACTCAAATCCATATATATATGCAATCTCCCTCTCCCTCTCTCTCTCCCTCCTCTTCCTCAACTCCATTTTACTAATTGCTTGCTAGTCATTCCTATCTGGCTGCCCCTCCTATTCTGCAAAAATTAACAGGTTCAAAATTGAATTCATCATCTTCCCCTAAAATTTTTTTCTTCTCTAAGCTCCCTTATTTGTACTTGGGGTATCATCTTCCTCCCAATATCCAAATTTTAAAACCCTAGGATCAATGGACTTTTTTTAACACCCTAATTCCCAATATCCAATCAATTACCAAGCCCTGCTGATTCTATCTTAACAACGTTTTACATATCTGTCTCTCTCTATTCAGTCGCTACGTGGGTTCAGGCCCTTATTACCTATCACTTAAGATTATTACACTAATCTCCTAATGGCCCTTTCTGACTCCCAGTTCTCCCTTCTCCAAGTCATCCTCCATATGGATGCCAAAATAATCTTCCTGAAGTACAGGCCTGACAATGTGATTTCCCTGCTCTCTGCTTAGTCTCCCTTCTGCCTCTAGAATGAAATGCATTGTTCTCACACATTCCCCTTTTTTTTAAACCTTTACCTTCTATCTTAGAATTGGTACTAAGTATCAGTTCCAATAAGAACAAATAAAACCATTGATTTCCAGACCTTATGAGTTTATGTTTAGAGTGTGAGAAGTAATCACTGAGTACAGAATATTTTCCAGCTTCAAACAGTCATTTTAAAATTGGTCTCTGAGCGTTTTTCACTTAGCACTCTCATATGCCTGAAGTTCTATTTTTCACAAATGGAATGATTCCTTCCTTCTCTACAACTCTCCAAAACATCTACTTTTTGGTGCTGAGAAACTACATTACCTGGCTGAGGGCAGTTTCAAGTGTTGTTTCTTTAAAAATCATGGGCATGGGTTGGGAAGGCTCTCATAAAACACAAGATAGATTATACAGATGTCATTGTATAAAGGCATACCTTTTAAAAAATATCCTTCTACTAACAGAGCATCCTAATCTTCCAAGAATCTAGAGATGTTGGATGGCAGCAGCTGCCTAGTTTTAATTAAAATCCTAATGATAACTGATTTTGTAAGCTTGTAGCCTAGCACAATTTCTCAGAAGAGGAAAATGGATTTGTTTTTAAAAGACTACTATGACAGATCTGGGGAAATGATTATGTAGACCTTTCTATAAAATTCCCATTTCACCTACTGAAAACTGTCAAGTTTCTAAGGATCTGACTTCTAAATGACACTTCATAAGACAGCCAGGGAAATGATTAAAAGTTGTCATACATCATAGCTGAAAGATGGCAGGAATCCTACCAGTGAGGGAAGGAAAGATGAAACAATTTCTGTACATTGGGTCTAATTGATTTGGGGCTTCTTTGAAAAGAGATTAAAAAGAGTACCCCTTAATTTTTTTACCTGAATGTCCTCTAGCTGATTCTCCAGGATCCTTTTTGCTGAGAGTATTTCCTTTTCTTGTTCTCTGGCACTTAAAAGGGCCTCTTCTAATTGCTGCTTTTCTCCCTATAATAATAATAATAATGATAATAAAAAGAGGGGACAATACACTGAGACCAAGTGAAACTGTGCCAATGCAGCTGCCACTGTAGGATAAAATAAGCTCCAAGAGTAGGAAAAAAATGTAGATACAACAAAGAGTGTCACCATATACAGAGAGTTGTAGTCTAGTCATGTCAGATTCTTCATGAACTCATTTGGGGTTTTCTTGGCAAAGATACAAGAGTGGTTTGCCATTTTTTTCTCCAACTCATTTTACAGATGAGGAAACTGAGGCAAACAGTGAGATGCCTTGCCCAGAATCTCACAGCTAATAAGTATGTGGGGCCAGATTTGAATTCAGGAAGATTCATCTTCCTGACTCTAGGCCCTGCCTTCTATCTATAGATAGATAGATCCACTAGACCCAAGATGGCCCCCAACAAATAGCAGTACTCCCTTGTGCATATCTATTAACCTAGATGGATATAAAGTAAAATTTCATTTAAGGCAACAGCATTGGGAAACAGAATATATAAGTTTTATTTGACTATTGAGGGTTATAAATGGGAATATCCATTTTTAAGTACTTTTTATAATATAAGCAATTAAATGCAATACATGCAATTATGTGCCTGCTTTATTTAGCTTTTCTCTCTTTTTCCCTTTTGGTAACTACTATTAATGGTCACCCAAGTTTCTTTCCCTCCCTTTCCAGACCTTCTCCCAGCATATAAAAGTTTGCTATTTCAACCTTGTGAGTGTTGGCAAATGAAATAACTAAAATGAGTATGAATTGTGTCTTTCAAATAGAGCAAGAAAAAAGCCTAAAAGTGTATTCCAGTAGACTGAAACACATGAGCTTTAGTACATGGACTTGGTGATAGTTATTACAGATGCCTGGAGTTCTTTTACTTCTGGGTTCTTGGCTCTTATCTAGAAAGCTGAGGCTGACCTTTTCATAAGTAAAGTTTTACTGTGAATATGCATCTGCAAGTGCCGTATACACACAGAGAAACAGACAGACAGACACATACACAGCACTATTTCTATACTTCTTTATTAGCTGCTCTCACATTTACCCACTCCACATAGGACTAACAGTGATTCTTGTTCCATAAAAGACTTGAACATTAACTTTCCCTGGCAAATTACGATTTAAATTCCTTCTCACCTCAAAACATTGCCCTTCCCTATATCCAGGGAAAAGGCAATAAGAACACATGTCACTAAACGTATGTTTGGCCCAGTAATTCTTACCTCATATTTCTTTAGTTTTTCCTTCATTTTGACTTCATCTAATTTCATCTCATCAACCAGTGTCTGAAATTTTGTCAGGCTCACTTCTAGTTCTTTGATTTTTTTCTGTAGTTTCTCATTTTCTTCTGTTAGGATTTTCACCTGGTTTTCTGCTTCCACTTGTGTCGATTGTGAGGTACTACTCCGATGAGCCAAAACTGCAACATTCTACAAAAAAGCATATAGAAGGAGGATGTTAGAACTCTTCTGGATGGTGGAGAGCTAAGATACTCTGACTGAACATGATCATTCAGCTGGCAAGGGGTAAGAAACAGGGAGTACCCCCAACACTTCCTTTTGTTCAATCAACCAATGAACAATTATTGATTGAGATAATTGAGATCCTAATACGTAGGAACCCTGGGAATAAAAATATGAAGAATGAAACAATTTCTACTCTAATAATGGAGATAATAAATTCATATATAATTATAAATAGAATAAATGAAAATAAAGACCTAGCCGTTAAAAACAAAGTAATTTGGGAAGGAGGATACAGTGTTTAAGGGTAGGGAGGGAAGATCATGAAAGGTTTTATATAGAAAGTGATACTTGATTTGTGTCTTGAAGGAAGAGAGAACTCTGTGGAGGCGAAGAGAGAGTACAAGAACAGAGACCAATTTCACTAGATCACAGAGTGCAGGAATGGAAGTGGTGTAGTATGTCATACATTTGTTTAACAAGTCTATTTCTCTGGCTAGGAAGCTTTATCTTTCTAAAATGAACTCTACTTAGGAGCTTGTAGTTTTCTATCTCTAAATTATTTCAAGCAGTTCTCAGATCAATTGCAAAATTGCATGTGTACTTTGCTTAAATTATAGAACTCATTCCATGAGAAATGAAATCTATCTTTGCCAGTAAAAGCCATTTGCATTCATGATGTTGCTGAACATGTTATATTCCCCTTTCAGATAAAATCATTATTGTTACATATAATATAGAAAATGATTTTCATGAAGATAGAACAGCTAAATGCCAATCTTAAATAAATACAGTTTCAAGTGATTAAGTTACTTTAACTTAGGACACAGAGCAAGACCTTAAGCAAGACCTTTTTTTCATGAGACATTTCCTCAAATTCACTCGTTTTCATTATTCATTAACTGTGCATATAGTTAACAACTGATCAACAACTATATTATAAATCAAACCTGCAAAAGTGGTCAAGAAACATTTCTACAGATGCAAAACAAGAAAATAAAAATTCATGAGCATAGTTTATTTTTAAAAAAAAAAAAGGTTTATTTAGTCTTCTCATTAATCTGTGAGATAAGTAGATAAAGTAACAAGTAGAAGGAGTCCTAGCTTTGGAGTCAAAGACCAGGGTTCAAATTCTACCTTTGATACTTAGTATTTGTGTGAATTTCAGTTTCGATTGGTTAAAATTTCCTCACCCATGAAATGAGGGGTTTGGATGAAATGACCTCTCAGGTCCCTTCAGAATGTAGATCTGAGGGGGCAGCTGGGTAGCTCAGTGGATTGAGAGCCAGGCCTATAGATGGGAGGTCCTAGGTTCAAATCTGGCCTCGGACACTTCCCAGCTATGTGACCCTGGGCAAGTCACTTGACCCCCATTGCCTAGCCCTTACCTCTCTTCTGCCTTGAAGCCAATACACAGTTTATATTTAAAAAAAAAAAAAAAAGAATGTAGATCTGAGCGTTATTATCCCCATTTGACTGTTGAGGAAACTTGTACCTTTCTCATGACCAAACAGTCAATAAGTATGTGAGCAAGGTATTGGACCCAGAAACGGAGCCTGGATCTTATCACTCCAAAGCCTCTTTTGTTAATCTGACCTCTTGTAGAAGTATCTATTTGTAAACAGACAGGAGAAAGCAGTTGAAATAAGGACTTATTCCCATAGGAATTGTATTCTTTGCTTACATAAACTCTTTGGAAAATTTTAAAACTTTCAACAATAAAGCAGAATTGTGTTCTCTAGAAATTTACCATCTAAAATACCAAGTTAAAATACCCAATTCAAATATTTAATTCATTATACCTGAAATGTTGCATAGGGTTCAAAAAAACTTCTGCAACATTTCTCAGTCATGTACTATGTGCCAGACACTCTCTGTTAGACAAAGAAGTTAACGTTAGATAACATCTGACCCTAAGATGCTTACATTCTACTGGGAGGTCAGGACTTAATTGGTATATAGCCAAAAGATCAATGATCTCATCAATAAGGATACTTCCGCAATTGGCAAAGATTGTAATTTTATCCTATATATTTTTATACATGTTCTTCAATGAGTCTGGCATGCCTAGGTTGGGGATGGTAGTGGTGATCTAATGTGCATGGAGCCTTCCTTTATATATCTCTTGATACTTCCTGGATGCTTATGAAGTACTTGGGCTCTGTAAGGGAGGATAAGCTTATCAGAAGTTTCCTTTCCTTTCTTGTTAAATGACCAAATATTTTTCCTGGTCATATATTTTTCTCACAGTATCCCTGCTTCTCTTGAATAACGTTTTGCTGACAATATGTTATAGCCTATTCATGTACAAAGATTAAGCATGTAAAATAATTTGAATCAAGGAGGACTAAGGGAGATAAGGAAAGTCATAAATTAAGTACTGAAAGACAAAAAAGACTGACAGACATGAAGACATGAACATGGGGGGGAGTAGTTTGTACAAGAGGCATGGAGGCAGGAGATGAATCATCCAAGTTAGAAAAATTAATATTTTATTTTTGCTGGATATTAAGGAGTGCACAAAGAAGAGGAATATCATATTCTAAAAAGGTATATTAGAGTCAGACTATATAGGGTATTAAATGCCAATCGAAAGAATTTTAATAGAGGGAACCACAAACTTTTGATTAGGATAGACCAGAACTATGTCCTTGGAAGATCATAACGCCAGCTAAATGAAAAATGGATTAGGAGAGAAGAACCTGGAAGTAGAAAGACCAATTGCAAGTGAAAGCTGATGAGAACTTGAACCAATGTGGTAGCTATATGAACGGAGAAAGGGGGATACAAGGGGAGTTTACATGTGATTGAACAGATCTACGGAAGAGAAAAGAGTCAAAGCTGACACAAAGTTTCAAACCTGGATGTCTTAAGAAGAAATGGTGATTCTCTTAATAGAAACAGAAAAGATTGGAAGGGAAGAATAAAGTTATCAAGAAACAAAACATGATTTTTCTAAATACTGTTGGGTTTCCATCCTGTCCCCTTCTTCTATCCTCTTACCATTAACATTTGAAAAGGTTTCAAAATAGGGAACTGAATTTAGATTGAAAACTTGAATTTCATGACTTTTAATCAAACTTTGAAAACACTCATCAACTATTATTATTATTATTATTATTATTATTATTACTATTTTAAAAACCTTTACCTCCTGCCTTAGAATTTTATTCTAAAATTGTATGCCAAGGCAGAAAGAGTAGTAATGACTAGGCAACTGAGTTAAGGGACCCATACAGGGTCACATAGCTAAGGAAGAGTCTGAGGCCAAATTTGAACCCAGGACTTCCTGACTCTAACGTTGCCATTCTATCCACTGAACTACCTCGCCTATTTTTAATCATCTAAATGTTGTTGAGTTGTTGTTGTTGTTGTTGTTGTTGTTTTTTAAAACTTCTCTTACCTTTTCTGTGAAATTTCAGTAGCCTCAGCCTTTTTGCAAATGATGATGATGTGTTCTGACATCAGTTTGCAAAAATGAGTCTTCTCAGTGATTAACTTTGAATTTATGAACTTCCATTCCCAAACAGATGGAAATGGAAGGTTAAAATAAGGGCTATGAAACCAGAATGAAGCATAGGTATGCACACTGGCTTGTAGTTCTTAGAAGGTATCTTTTTTCCTCTTAGGAAGAAATTAAAATACAATCTAAAAATCTTATTCATCTTTTAGTAGTAATTGAACAAGGCTCAAATATTTAAAAAAATTAACTGTTTAGCCTTATAGACAGTTTTTGTCAGTTATCCAAGGTGATATAAACACTGTAATGGACTACAAGATGCTCCTCCATGTCTATATACTCCTGTGTCACAGAGCCAACATGTTCATTTTAAAGATAGAGGGGCCAGTAATCCAGTGGTCTTTTTAAGTCCCAAGGATGATGGCTGAACTACTTAATAGATGCAGGACATTCCAATATATGAAAGCCAAGCCATTACCATTTAACACACCTATATAGAGAACATAAAGAGAGCAGCCAAATGATTAACTATGAAGAGTTGAAATGAGTCAAAAGCCATTACCATTTAACACACCTATATAGAGAACATATAGAGAGCAGCCAAATGATTAACTATGAAGAGTTGAAATGAGTCAAAAAATTCAGGTTACCCAAAAACTTAATAGCACTCTGGTTTTGCCATTTGCTAACATTACATTCCCTGAACTCCTTTTCCAAATGATTACAACGGGCCATCTTTATGAAGGAGTAAGTGTCATGATTTTTAAAAATTAATGAGGGGGCAGCTGGGTAGCTCAGTGGATTGAGAATCAGGCCTAGAGATGGGAGGACCTAGGTTCAAATCTGGCCTCGGACACTTCCCAGTTGTGTGACCCTGGGCAAGTCACTTGACCCCCCATTGCCCACCCTTACCACTCTTCCACCTATGAGCCAACACACAGAAGTTAAGGGATTTTTAAAAAAAAAATTAATGAGACCTCTGACAAGGCCATAAAACTGAGTCTGATAAATTGAGAAAATCAGCCAGAGAATAAATCAGACTAATCCCACTCAGTCCTTTTCCCCCTGAATTTTCTCTTTTTACTTCATCAATCAATTACAATGCTTAAATATCCCAAAATGTAGAATTGGAAGAGAAGAGAATATCTACCTCCTTGTTCCACTACTACTACTATTAAAAACAGTTAGCATTTATACAGGGCTTTATAAATATTATTACATTTTAACCTTAAAACAAACCTGGAAGGCAAGTACTATTAGCAGATTATGTGAATTGCTCAGTCACACAGCTTAGAGTGGCTGAGGAAGAATTTGGACTCCAGTTATCTAACTACTGCTTTGAATTCTCTGGGAAGAATGAAAAACTAGGGAAACATTACTGACACATCAGAGATGAGAACTTTCCTGCAAAAAAAGGGGAAAGTCATGGAGTGATGTTTGATGCTGGTGCTTTCACAAGCTGATTTGAGACTGTAGGGACTGTGTAGCCTAGAAAAATTATGTTATATTATATTAACAGACATGAAGTAAGGCACAAATTAGAAGAACACCAATATCCTATGTCTCTAGTACCTGGGACCTCAATCGGCTATTAAAAAATCTTTCATAAATTTCACTAGCAGAGCTAAGTTTTGGGGGTAGAGCGTATCTCTTGCATAGTCAGTGACTTAACACAAACTTGCCCATTTAGAGAGTATTTCCTACAAAATGATGAGGAAAAGTAGACAGAAGAGTTTAATCATCCCTCTATAATTCCAAAGTTCCTTAATTCAAAAATAATTCAGCCAGTAAAATAATCAAGTTATCAAGCTGACAAAATATTTATTTGAGCAAATAATAGGCATAAGACATTGCATTAAATATGTAGTGGGGTGTGAGGTTACAAGAAGGGAGCTATAAGATAGTGTCCCTATCATCAAGGAGTTGAGATCGATGTCTGAAAAAAAAAAAGCAGCAAATGAAGACAAGTTTTCATTTTTAAATCGTAAGCTTAAAAAAAAAAAATAACTGTCTTAAAATCAGGTTCGAAGGCAGAAAAGTGCTAAGGGCTAGGCAATGGGGGTCAAGTGACTTGCCCAGGATCACACAGCTAGGAAGTGTCTGAGGGCAGATTTGAACTTAGGACCTCCCATCTCTAGATCTGGTTCTCAATCCACTGAGTCCCCCCAGCTGCCCCTAAATCATAAGATTTTAAGGATCATTTCAAGACAAGAGAAAAAAATAAGGCAGTATATGGTAATTTGATAACTGAATGAAGACTCAATAAATGCTACCAGAATTCAGAAAAGTGAGCGATAGCTTTTTGAAAGAATTATTTAAAAGGTTGAGTTTAATTAGGTGTTATCAAAGGCCTTTTAGTAAAGGAAGAAGAACATGAACAAAATTATAGGTGCAGAGAACCAGAAGGCATGTTTAGGGTATAACTAATAAACTCATTTGACTTGAGTAAAGTATTTGTATAGAAGATTATTTTTTAAAGGATTTATATGCTAGCAAGCTTCCCCAAAAAGTATGCAAAGAAAAAATTATTGGGCAAGTCTAGCAAGTTAACTAGGGATTTGGGTTTTAAATAACCTTGAATTCCTGGCTGAGACTGGATTTCTTACCCATATGCAGGGCAATTTAGGAGAATGATTTTGGAGGAGGAAGTATAAAATGAATCTGGTAGCACCATAAAGAGTAGATTAAAACAGGAAGAAACTGAATGCAAGGAGGCCTATTAAAACTCTTATACAAGGTATCCTAGAAATCTTAGTTCTTAAAATTGAACTGAGGCTTTAGGGACCAGGCATGAAGTAAATTAGGGTGATGACAACAGGAATGAATGGAAGAAAGGGATGGATATGACAGAAGATTTTGAAAGAAGAATCTTAAGGATTTGTGGAATAAATCTTAAAATGCCACCTATCGGGGTTCCATAATTTTAAATTTGGAGGAAAAGGTGATGATAGGGAAGAGGCAAGGTATGACTGAAAAATCAATGATACCATTAACAGAAATGGTAATTTTGGGATAATGGTAGGCCTTTGAAGTAGATATGTCTAAGAATCAGCTGAAAATTCAGAACTAGAATACCAAGATGAGGATTCAGAAGTCATTCAAAAGGAGGCTAACAAATGAAGTTACCTGAATGGATGAGGTGTCTAGGACAGACTACATAGGAAGAACATGACTTAAAGAGAAAGTACCCATATACAGGAAAAAACTTTTAGAGAAGGCAAGATCAGAGATGTAGAAAGAAAATTAATTATTGACATAATTAAATTTTAAGAGGAGGGGGCAGCTGGGTAGCTCAGTGGATTGAGAGCCAGGCCTAGACACGGGAGATCCTAGGTTCGAATCTGACCTCAGACACTTGCTAGCTGTGTGACCCTGGGCAAGTCACTTGACCCCCATTGCCCAGCCCTTAACATTCTTCTGCCTTGGAGCCAATACACAGTACTGACTCCAAGATGGAAGGTAAGGATTTAATTTAAAAAAAATTTTTTAAAGAGATATCTGTCCTGTTTTTTTTTTTTATTAATTTTTTGGTTACATAAAATTTCCAGGTATCCCTTCCTCCCCTCCCCACATTAAAGAAGGTACTGCTTGATCAAACATTGTTTTTCTTATAAATGATCTTTCATATTTATCAGTTCCTTCTTTGAAAGTGAACACTCATTATTTCTCAAACATTAATTCTATAGCTGTTTATAATGTTCTCTTAGAGCTACTCATTTAGCTTTTCATAATGTCATGTAGGTCTTACTATGGTTTTTAAAAAAATTAATCTGCTCATCATTTCTTTCAGGGAACTGGTATTCCATCACAATCATGTGCTATAACTTGTTCAGTTATTCCCCAAATGATGGATAGATATCCTCCTTGATTTCTAATTCTATATGCTTTTAAAATCTGAAAATGATGAAATGTATAGACAGATAGAAAATAAAGAGTCAAGAACCAAAAGGATCTGAAATATGTACAAGGGTAGGCCAGTGCTTATAAGCGAAAACTAAGAAGAGAAGAAGGCAAATTTCTATGTCTGGACTAAAAAAAAAAAAATCAGCTTCATAAGTATACGTCAAGGTGTAACATCACTAGGCAATAATTCATGTAAAAAAGATCTGGGAATTTTAATGGACTGTTAGTTCTATGTGAGTCAATAGTGTGTGACAAAGGTACCCCATAAAAGTTCACATAGTCTTAAGCAGCATGAGGGTAAGTTAATGACTGGCTGTACTCTGCCCTGGCCAACTACATCTAGAGCATTTTAATTCATGTGTCACATTTTGGACACTAACAAGTTGAAGCATTCTTGGAGAGTCAGAAGGATTGAAATCATACCATTCCAGGATCAGTTAAATGAACCGGGAATATTTAACTTGGAAAACACCTGGGAGGGCCATGAGAGCTATCTTTAAAAATCCACAGGGCTCTTATGTAAAAGGGGGATTCACTTTGAGCAATAAGTCAATGTGGCAGAGAAACATAGTTCAGCTGAATGAAGGAAAATTCATAACTAAAGGTATCTGAAAATGAAATGGATTGCTTGAAAAATGAGAAATTTCTATTCACTAGAAGTCCTCAAGCAGAAACTGGATGACAATTTATAAAGAAAAAATTTTTGAAGGTATTCCTATTCAGAAAAGATTGGACTAGTCAGTCAATTAGTTAATAAACACTAATTAAATGCTTAGCAATGTGTCAGTGAGTGGCAAGCACCAGATATACAAAAAGAGCAAAAGATAGGAATTAATAATGTTTTTTTTTAAAGTGTTGGATGCTCAATCAGGGTCTTGTTTCATTCCTTTCCTGAACTTGAACCACTGTACCTGCCTGAATCAGGCCTGAACTACAAAACATTTGTACCACTTATTTTGTACTTTATGCTAAGACTACTTAGTATTTATAACTATTTCCCCAACTAGACTATAAACTTCTTGAGAGGAAAAGACCCTGGCTTACCTTGTCATATTCTCCTAACAACTAAACATAGCAAATAATTGATACATAACTATTATGATCCATGATGATGATAAGCATAAAGATGATGGGGGCAGAGTGATGGAAGGGGAAAATGAGTTGGTCAGCTGTTTCATTATTACAAAAAGTCAGAAAGAATAAGAAAAGATCAATTAGATTCATGAATGAAGAGGTCACTGGTAACTTCAAGAATGTGGTTTCAGTGGAACATTGGGTGGCAAAAAAAAGTGAAGACTAGAATTTTAGACTGCTTGCTCCTTGGAGAAATTTGGTAGTTAAATGAAGGAGAGAATAGGATGATAAGTAAAAGGAGCAGTGGTGTTCAATGAAGAGAGCTTTTTGTTTTTGCTTTTAAAGCCAACTTGGTATAGTGACCTGGGTAATAGTTAAATCAGGAAAACCTGCATCAAAATATGACCTCAAATGGGAAGTTGGACAAATCATTGAACTTCTCTGTGACTCTGTTTCCTCATATGTAAAAAAGGAAGGGATTAAAATCAATGGTCTAAAAAATAGATAAGATCAGAGGAATATAAATTTAGAGCCAGGAGGAAACATAGGTTACTGCAAATTTACTGGCAAGTGCTTCATCTTGGAAAACAGGAGATCCATCTCTGGTGACAAAGAACTGGAAATTGAAGAGCTGCCCATCAACTGAAGAATGGATAAACAAATTGTGGTATATGATTGTGATGGAATACTACCGTGCTATAAGAAATTATCAGCAGGCTAATTTTTAAAAATTTAGAAAGAACTACACAGATTAATGAACAGAGAAATTAATAAAACCAATATAAAACCATACACAGTTACAGATTTAAGACTTACAGAATTGTGAATGTTACCTCAGGAAAATGAACTGAAAAATGGAAACATGAAAGATAACGTGTGTGTGTGTGTGTGTGTGTGTGTGTGTGTGTGTGTGTGTGTGTCCCCCTAGATGATGCCTTCTATGATATTGGGAGGTGATTTGAAAACAAATTCTATTATTTAAGATTATAATTTAGTATAATTATATTTTGATATAATTATAAGATAATAATTCTATTAATTAAGAAAAAACAAAATAGGAGAGCCATCTTTCTGTTATTAAGGATGGAGAAACATTTCTTATGAGATATTCAGAGATGAATATAAGACAAGACAGAAAGACCTTTGCCTGATAGCTTTACTTTGCTCCAGAAAGTAAAAAGCATGATCCCAGGAAAAAAAGGGATGGGGAGAAAACAGGGGGGTTATGGGAAATAGGGTGGGGAAATATAGGTAAATGGCAACATTTCCTTCTTTTTTTTCCCCCTATGGTTCAAGAGATGGTCTGGGTTCTTAGCTCACAAGTAACATGGAATCAGTTTTATGAGCTTTCCTTTTAAAGAAGTAAAAACTAGGTGGTATATGCTGAAGGAAAAGGACTGTGCAAATAGCCACTTTTCAGGGACTAAGGTCAGCATGCTCTACTTCAAAATTATCGGATTATTATTTAGAGATAGAAACCGAGGTTATCTAGTCCAATCCTGCCATTTTACAGATGAAGAAACTGAGGTCCAGGAAAGTTCATTGACTTTCCCATGATCCACAGGTAATATCAGAGGCAGAATTTGAACCCAGGATTTTCCTCTGACCCCAAATCCAGCAAGTTTTTCACAGAATCACACTAGCTCTATTTATAAATTATTTATTTCTCTTCACCTCTTTTCTTCTTCCTATGCTTGTAGAATTTTAGAGACAGAACTTTGTTCTATTGAACCCTTTCATTTTACAGATGAAGAACCAGAGATCCTAATAGCATAGTTAATAATAGCTTGCATTTCTATAACACTTTAAGCTTTCCACACACCTATATAAATTTGGCAGTCAATTACAAGCCAGAGATTTTTGTTGTATTTACGTTTGCTGAAGCAAATAAGAAATAAGACTTGCTGTCCAAGTGCTAGGAGAAAAACAATAAGAATCATAGTATTAAAATGCCAATTCTCCCATCATTTCTTAGGTTTCTTAGCCATTTGAGGGGCACTTCTCTCTGCCTTTGGTATGATTAGAAAAGGTTCATTTTGCTCAGAAGAGGCATAAGATCTCTCCTTAGGAAGCTAGGCTGAACCTTTTGCATTCATCAGATCTTTCCAGGCAAGAACAGCATGCACATCCCAGAGTCTGAAGCTAGAAAGTGCTTTCAGAAATGCTGACTCCTTAGAACCCCAATAGGTGCTTTGCAAAATGTGCCTCATGGGGGACACTTGGAAAGCAACACTAAGCAGCCAAAGGTAGTTTAAATTGGTCTTGTGGTACATATTAAGAATTAAGTTATAAGCACAAAGCACTCCTTCATCTTTAAGATCCTGTAAGGGCAAGCCCTCGTGCCATCTGGGCCTTTCCCATCGCATTCTTCTTCGTTCCCATCTATATGTGGAGAAAAAGAATTGCTTACCAGCACAAAACAACATGTGGGAGAGTTGGCTAAACACATTCTGTTTATACAGCTGCTTCTGTGGCAGTCCTATCATTCATGCCCCAGAGGTGCTAATGAATAGTTTTGGGAAGTGTTTTGAAAGTATGGATTTGTAAACTGAGGAGAAGATGGGAGTGGATTACTCCCCAAAGCCCAGGGCCATTTGATGTACTGGGTCTTGGAGCAAGAGTTTCTAACTTGAGTTCTGTGAATTTGTATTTCAATATAATTGATTTCCTTTTTAATCTTGTGTATTTTATTTGTATTTCTAAAAACATTATTCTGAGAAGGGGCCTTTTGGCTTTACTAGACTAATAAAGGGGTTCATTTCCCTAGGCGAAGCATTTAACCTCTTGTCTGTCTCAGTTTCCTCACCTGTAAAATGAAGTTAATAATAGTATCCACCTCCCAAGGTTATTGTGAGGATGAAATGAATTACTATTTATAAAATGTTTAGCATAGTGCCAGGAACATAAGAGACACTGGAATAAATACTCTGTTCTCTTTCCTTAACCCTTCCCCCTTTTCCACCCCCAAAAAAGATTAAGAACTCCTCTTGCCTTAAAGACAATGTGAAACGTTAAAAACAGGTTATTTGAATTTGGTGATGTTACTTTATAGCTTTTCAGTGGAACAAAAACATTAAAGATTAGTTTACACATGAAGGTGTCCTTGATTCACTGTCGCATGTATAAGACAATATGTATGACTATAGGAAACCTATTAGCAAGTTTTAAAAAAATCAATTTTGTCCTTACTTCACAGATCTAGGATTTTGTGATCATGTGCGCTCTTTCTACCACAGATTGTGATCTCCTGTGATTTTCTCTGGCCAAAGAATTCAACACCTGGCAGACAAGAATTGTGATGAGCATTTCCAACCTAGCCTTGGCTGCTTCTTGGACAAGGAAAAGTCTATTAAAATTTGGATGTTTGGCCAGATGTCATCAGAATCCCTACCAGTTCTGTGATCCTATAATTTTTATTGAATACCCCAAAATTTGAAAATGTATAACCAGTATATACAAGTACATTACTACTTTCTAGCTTGGGTAGTTCTGCTAGAGCTATTGCTTTGCCATTACATCCTTTAAGAGCCCAAGGTCACCTCTATGCCATGATGAGGAAAGATTGCTATAATATAGTATATCTCTTTTAATAATAAGCAGTCTTTAAGGAGGTTATATGAAATGCATTTACTAAATGGGAAAATGACCAGTAAAATTTCATGCATGTGAAATATGTGCTATATTATTATACTAGTTTCTCATCATATGAAAAAACATTCTAAATCATTACAAATTAGAGAAATATGAATTAAAGCAGTTCCAAGATTCTACATGATACCCTCCAGAATAAAAAAAATGATAAAAAATATAAAATGATAAATGTTGGAGAAGCTATAGGAATAGGCACATCAATGTCCTATGTTGTCTACTATTAATGAATCTGTGACTGGTTTTAACCATTCTGAAAGGTAATTTGGAATTAGACACAAAAAGTCACAAAATAGTATATGCCTTTTGACCTAGCAATAGCTAGGCGTAAAGCCAAAAGAGAACAGAGAAAGGGGACAAAGCCCAACATGAACAATAATATTTATAACTGCTCTATTTATGGTAGCCAAAAAAACTGGAAACTAAGGGGATGTCCTTCAACCAAAAAATGGCTGGGTCAGTTGTGGTATATGGATTGTGATAAAATAATAACTCTGCTACAAAATATGAGACAAAGAAAGACTTATAGGAACTGATAGAATGAAGCGAACAAAAATAAGAATTTATACTTAACATTGAAATTTTTAGGATTTTAAGGACAAAGAATTAAATGAACAGAACCGGGAAAACAATTTATATAATAACAACTTTGTGAAAACAAAGAACAGTGAAAGCTGTAAGAACTATGATCAATACAATGGCCACTCATGATTTCAGGAATGATGACAAAAAATGCTCTCTATTAAAGAAATATGACAAAATTAGGGTCTAGAATGAGAAATATGCATTATATGATGGAAAAAGCAGAATAAATTCCCTTGATGGCTATGTTTGTAGATAGATAAAAATATGGATTCATCATAGCATGCAGAACATAATATATGGCTATAGGAAATCTATTAATTATCAAGTTTTAAAAATCAACTTCTTCCTTACTTCACAAATCTAGGGTTTTGTGATTGTGTGTACTCTCTCTACCACAGATTGCGATTTCCTATGACTTTCTCTGGCTAAATAATTCAATACCCTGAAGAAAATTAGCAATGAGTCTTTCCAAAGTAGCTTGTGCTGGCCCTTGGACAAGGCTCTGTGTATGTGTGTGTGTATTACACGCGTATTATGTATTTATGTATGAGGAGATTTATTTTGCCCATTTTATATTATATAACACAAAACATTACATATGTATATATATTTCTTGCTTACATACATAAATATAAAAACATATAGCCATGGAGGGAATGCTTTGCTTTTTTCACGAAAAACTTGTTTGATTTTCATTGGAGAGGGGAGTAGGGGAGAAAAAGGAAAAAAAATGACTTCTTTTATATTTTTTAATAGAAGGTAGGAGGAGTATTACAGATGTGACTGCTGTTTGCATTTTCAGAAGAGGTCATTGTCATGTAAAAACAAAGGCAAAGCAATAAAATTTGAAAAAATAATGAAATCACTAATCTTTTGAAGTATTATTCTCCAATGTAAGAATGCTAGATGATCTGGCATCAGAGAACATAGTCTCAAATCCTGGTGTGACCTTAGGAAAATAATTTCCCTTCTCTGGACCTAAGCTACCTTATCTATAAAATGTGGGTGTTAACCAGTTCATCTGAGTCCCTACCAGCTCTAGGAGCCTATAATTTTTATTGAAAACTCCAAACTTTCAAATGCAGAAATACAAATATTTGATCTACTTTATGATATGTAATATAGAATCTCATTATTAATTAAAGGAGTTAACAAAAGAGAAATAAGGCTCTGTTAAGGATCTCCCAAAGTATTGCATTTTCCTCACTATTATTCCTTCCTCTGAAGAACAAATAATACCTGTTACCAGATCCTTTAAAGTTTGACTCATTTCATTAAATCAGTGTTATGTAGCAAACACATTAGGCTCAGCATCACTGAAGGGATAATAAAACAGAATATTAGAGCTGCAAGATACTTTGGAAATCCAACCCCTGCCTCCATTTTATAGATGAAAAAATAGGTCTAGAAAAATGAAGTCATGCTGCAAAATAACTTAGTGATAATCCACATAATAAATTAGCTGACTCCCAGTTTTTACCACAGTTTCCCTTATTTATTGGATTCTTCAAACTTTTGAATATTTTCCAATTTGTAGTAGAAGTTTGTAGTATGCCTTATGGTATTTTCACCTTTATTAGAAAATTAGTCTTGACCTTTTTTTTCTTGTTGATATGGAGCAAGAGCATGTAAAGGATATAATGTGAAGATTACCCAATAAAGTTTAGATAGAATTATTTGCATTAAATGAACATTCTGTGTTCTAAATATCTGAATCAAGGAGTTCAGGCTTGAAAACATATCTAATTCAAGAAATACTTATTAAGTACTATTTATACATAAAGCAGGGATCTAGAAGGAACAATGGATGGAGCGCTGGGCTTAGGGTCAGAGACTTATTTTTCTCAGATCTAGACTCTGACACTTACTAGCTGTGTGACCCTGAGCAAGACTTCACTCTGTTTGACTCAGTTTCCTCAACTGTAAAATGAGCTGGAGAAGGAAATGACAAACCACTCCAGTATCTTTCTCAAGAAAACTTCAAATGGGGTCTAGAAGAATTGGATATAATTGGAAAATAACTGAATAACAACATGAAAGGCACTGTGTGAGATGCTGAGCCTAGAAAATGAACATTTTAACCAGTCCCTGCCTTCAAGGAACTCACATTCTACTGGGAAAATACAATAAGGTCAGAAAAGGTCCAACTTCTGATTCAAAGTAATATCTGTTTATAAATTTGTGAGGTAGGTGAGAAAAACACATGATCACATGGCAAATAGCTTCAGCAGAATTACACAGTCAACACTCCCCCGCCCCCCCAAAATTCACACCCACCCATTAAGTTTCCTCTGGTAGTGAAGTTTTGAGTTTTGTCTTTTTTAAAAAACCATAGCATTTCCACATTAATAGGCAGTGGCATAATGCATAGAGTTGGCTCAAAGTTGGGAGCCCTGGATTCAAATTCAGTCTCTGATATATACTAGTTGTGGAACTCTTGGCAGGACACCTGACCATTCAGTACCCAAGTCAACTAAGATTAAATGCCAGAGAATATATTGACCTGCATTGGTAGAGAGAATTCTAATCCTGTAGTTGCCTGAGAAATCACAGGTCGAGTGATTTTCTTGATGTTATCTATTAGTCATCACAAAAGAAGATTCTTTCTAAACCAAGATTTGAATGAATAACTTTTGCTTTTGAAAACAGGAGCCCACATTCTGATAATTATAACCAAATAGTAGAACAGTTAAACATATCAATTCTTTCTACCTCTACTCTAGTTTCCTACATGCCTAAAAAAAAGAAAAAAAATCTGTCTTCTACAATTAAAAAACTTTTAAAAAAATACAATAAGACTAAATGCCAAATAGAGTAAAGGCTTTGGGTTGCAACATGTCTGAGGGCGATAGGTAGGTTAGAAGAGATTTAAAATTAATTGATATTGACCCAGGTGGTCCCACGTTCCTGGTTTTACAGGTGTAATTCCTGTTTTACATTCCTGTTTTACAGGGGTAATTTTAATTTATTCTTAAACACCTCCAAGGCAAAGATCTACCCTCCATCTCCTTTCCCTTCTCCCTAGCCCTCAGAAATAATAAGTTAACATTTAAGACTTCTTATCAGATAGATTATCTTAAGAAGGGCTAGAGGAATGAAGGAGGAAATCAATCAATCAGAAAACCATTAGTAAGCACCTCAAATCTAAGGTGGAAGAATGTCAAAAAAAAAAAAAAAAGAAATTCCTTGTCCCCCACAAATTTACAGAGCAGTTCGGAAGCTAAGACCTAAGAACAGAAACAAATCATTCATTCACTGCACAAGTATTTATCATGTATCTAACTACAGGTCAACTAATAAAAGATGCACAGAAAAAAAAAAAAAAAAAAAGCAGTCCTTGCTCTTAAGGTTACATTTCACTGGAAGGAAACAAACAAGCAACATACATAGAAAATAAAGAATTAATGGAGTAGTGGAAAGAGGACCTGACCCACAATCAGTACGATGTGGGTTCAAATTTCAATCCTGATATATACTAACAACTAGCCTCCAAATCATTTATCCTCCAGGGCAGGGGGTGGCAACGTATGGCTCCTCGAGCCATATCTGGCTCTTTTGAGGGCCAGATATGGCTCTTTCTGCAGGAGCCATAAAGTCAATTTTTTTTCAGGTGCTGTTACAGGAGTGCACACTGTGAGCACTGTATGGCTCTCAAGAAACTACATTTTAAAAAATGTGGCATTTATGGCTCTCACGGCCAAAAAGGTTGCCGACCCCTGCTCCAGGGTATAGGTGCCTCTTTGTGACTATAATTTGGAGAATTGTTGCTGATTTTCATTTGAAGAGGAAATTTCCTTTGGACATTCCAAATACCAATGAAGTCAAGAGTCTGTAGTAAAATAATAGTGATGATAATTTCATGGAGAAGGATGCTAGTATCTGGGAGAGGGGAGAATTAGATCAGGATGAGCATTCCTTAAGAGGTGGTCCCAAGCTGATTCCTGAAAAAATGAAGGATTCTAGGAAGCTTGACTGTGCAAATCTATTCAAATTAAGGGAAAGGTCATTATCATTTAGCAGGTCTTTACTGGAAAGATGTCATTCCCTGTAAGTAATTCCATATCATGTCATTCCAAGAAAGGAAATAAATCTCAGGGCATAGGTGATGATAACAAGCAGAATGGTCTGATTTCCTAAATAGGACAAATTATTAGCTCACCTAAATATTGAAAGTATTGGACTAGATGGTTATAAGATTAAAGTTTTAGAGCAAGAAGGGACTTCTAAGGCCATCTAGTCCAAACCCCTCATTTTACAGATGAGGAAACTCGAATTAGAATGTTAAGTCATTTGCCCAAGGTCACAAAGATAAGGAAATGATAGTAGAGATTCAAACTTAGGTATTCTGACTGTAAAGCCTGTAAACCACTTCTGATTCATCCTTCTAGCCTAAGGTTCTTTCTTCGACTTGAAATTTTGATTATTATTCTAAGAAAAGTCTTCCCAAAGAGGCAAAAAATACTGCAGCAACTAAACTAGTATACTATTTTGAAAACAGTTTGCATTTTCTCTATCTCTGTCCTATTTTCTAGTACACTTTTTGAAAGCACATGCAATAGTATCTCAAAGAAATGCAGAGGAGTATTTTTTCAAGACACACCAGATTCATTGAAAGTCAGCACATTTTCCTTTAGCCAAAGCACTAATTTAGAAATGCTCACACTAGTCCCTTGAGCCAGTGACTGGAGGTTTGTGTTCAGGACAAACACAAACTCAACAAAATAGCAACACCAATAGACAAGTTGAAGCATTTTGCAAATTCCAAAAAGAGTTGATTCACTTCTCCTTGCATGAGCATTGGATAAATATCCCTGACACGGGCTTCTGCTGACTGGAAACCTGTGACTACATTGGACCCTTAGGGGGGATGCCCTCCTGTTCACTGCTCCCTGGAATGAATGCAGGGTAGCATCCAGTTCTCCTAATTAATAAGTACTCTGCCGGGGACTGCTTTGTGTTTCCTTTTTTTCCGCCTTCTTGCTGAGTAAATGAAAACAGTTCAAGCATGCAGGGGAGGGAAATGTAATGTTGATTTGTCTCCACTTTTTCATCTAGCTGCCCACTCCAGTACACTCCAAAGAGAGGAGGGAGGCAAGGAGGAGGTCCAATGGAACTTGGAGTATGAACCTAGTGAGTTTTGAGTTACTTCCTATTCATGACCATGAGTATATATTTATATAGCCTTGGGTTTGATAGAATAATAGGTTCACTATTTTGTCTATTCATTTTCCTCTCACTTAAGGAATTCAACACAAATAGCTGTTTTCTCTTTCACCCACTCCCCCACCCCAAGATCACAGATACATCTAGAAGTGAGATTTACTAATAACTCTGCTACAAAAAATGAAGATACAGATGATTTCAAAAGGCAAGTAAAGACTTACAGGAACTGATAGGATGAAGTGAACAAAAATAAGAATTTATACTTAACATTGAAATTTTTAGGATTTTAAGGACAAAGAATGGAATGAAGAGAAGCAGGAGAACAATTTATATAACAACTTTGTGAAAACAAAGAACAGTGAAAAGCTGTAAGAACTATGATCAAGGGTTAAAACCTCCCCAATGTGACTGACAGTTTGTCATCACAAAGGGAAACCAAAGTCAAAGTAAAAGAACAGGAAATGGGTTCAGTAATGATGCCTCTTCCAGGGGCAGCTAGGTGGCTCAACAGATAGAAAGCCAAGCCTAGAGAGAGG
The DNA here is from genome assembly GCF_016433145.1 of Gracilinanus agilis. Classification (NCBI taxonomy): domain Eukaryota; kingdom Metazoa; phylum Chordata; class Mammalia; order Didelphimorphia; family Didelphidae; genus Gracilinanus; species Gracilinanus agilis. The sequence continues at coordinate 560,805,712 of NC_058131.1, read as the reverse complement.
AGGTCCTGGAGTCAAATATGATCTTAAGACAATTCCTAGCTATGTGACTCTGGGCAAGTCACTTAATCCCAATTGCCTTAGTCCTTATTGTTCTTCTGCCTTGCAACTCATACTCAGTATTGATTCTAAGACAGAGGGTAAGGATTTGTTTGTTTTTTTTTAATGATACCTATTCCATAAATTGTATCTGGACCATGGTTTTGCTTAAATAGAAAAAGAACATTGGGCTTTTAAGATTAACTAACAGGTACCCCAGGTCTCTAGTGACCTTAGCAGCATAAAACAGGTCATAATTTCTTGGAACAATTATAACTGCATCATCACTTTAAATAAACATGTAGTTGAGCAGCTAAGATAGAAATTCAATCAGAAAATTTAAACTTATAATTGCTAAAATAATAGATGGGCAGATAGATTTTTCTCCCCATATCTGTCAAGGAACATGGAAAAGCACTAAATCCCAAAGATTAGCGAAGTATTCATAGACTAGGAGAAATTCCTAAAATTCTGTACCTCTGAGCTCCAGAACACCAATGTGGCTCCTATTTGTAAACTCTTTATCAGTGGCTGATAAAGGTTTCCACCAGGGTTCTGGAATGCCACATGTTCTCCTAATCCCTTTCCAAAGATTAGAAATTATTATTAGAAAACAAATCCAAAGATTAGCTCCCAGAAATGTCTTAGCACATAGTATTGTCAGCTACTTTTTGGTTATGGTAAATATGGCAAGGTAACAAGTATTTAGTGGGCACCTACTATGTGACAGGCACTTTACTAAGCACTAGGAATGCAATACAAGCAAAAAAAAAGTCATTTCCTGCCATTAAAAAGCTTACATTCAAATAGGAGGACAACAACACTCAAAGCTGGGGTTAGGGATTAATACTACCAATGGGTTATGGGTTAGAAGAGTCAGAAGTAGAGCCAGGAAGTGAATGCAAATTGGCTGACATGGGTCCTTCTCCCAAAAGTAGAGGACAGAAAATATGGCACAGAAAGATAGAAATGGCAAAGAACTAGATATACTAAATTGGCAACATCAGCTTCTAAAACTCAAATGCCACACAGCTATCTCCCAAGAACTATGAGGGTCAAGAGATGTTCATATATTTTCATGAGCAGCAACGAGCTGAACCAGATTTTGTGAATCATTCGATATGGATGAGGCAAGTTAAAGGATTCTAAATTTTACCCAAAATATTATGCATGAATTTCATTTTCAAAAGATGGCAGCCAAACCTAGAGTTTTGGAGCAGTAATAACAATAACATGCACAGCTAACCTAACTCTTTCTCCCTCACCAGTCTTGTAAGGTAGAAAAGTACAAGTGTGTTATTATCTTCTGTTATACAGATGAGAACCCTGAGGCTTTTAAAAAAGTCAAGCGATTGCCCAGAGTCCCAAAGCTTACTGGTCACATAAAACCTTGGCACCAGATCTCTCTTAACAACATGGCACCTATAGAGGAACACAATAATTCAAAGCATGCTATAAAATTCTATTCCTATCACATTCTCTTCCCTCTACTCTGTGCCTTCTTTATTCACTCCAAATTCCCTATCCTTATAAATACTTGATTTACTACATGAATTTTCATCAGTTTCAGAACAATTTTCCTGTGCTGCACACAACCAGAATTTTTTCTCATGATCATGTCTTCCTCATCATTTATTGTTTCTGTAGGACCTCGGTGATAAATAGGAAGTACCATTAATTTTCTGCCCAATGTTTCCTATGAAGTATGTCAGTATCATTCTTATTTTAGAGTTAACACAGTAATGTGTGGAAAAGGCTCATTTTCCCAAAAGATTCTGAGCCATGACATGATTTACTGATGCCACAATCTCTGGCAGTTTCCCAAAAGCTCTTCCAACTGTGGCACCTGGAGAGATTGCTGTAATTACACGGGGGCAAAGGGAAGGCAGAAGCATGTACTCATTGGGCTCTGGCTGCCCCTGCACAATGCTGAAGTCCAGAGAGTTGAGACTGGAGGTCAGAGAGGAATGAAGACATGGTTGGCCCTAAGTACTATTTAGGAACCAGTCAATCAGAGAAGGGGGCCAGCAAGGCAGAGTGCAATAACATGGACAGAGCATTCACAGACCTGCTAAACTATCAGAAAGTTTTTTGATCATTTGAGAGTACAATTTGGCTTACAAGATTGACCAGTGAGTTTGACCTCGCATACTCTGGTGGATGAATATGAAATATATTAGAGTGACCTGAAACTGAATTCTCTCTAAAGATCACAAAGAAGGTTGAAAAAAAAATCATAGATTCAGCTAGGCTTCAGATCTAACACCCAGAGAGAATAATTTTAAGTTTGGGTACTAACCAACAAAAGTCTGGATAAGTTCTCTTTTCTATACACATTTTGAATTACATCTTTGTCCTTATATATTATTTCTGAATTCCCATATACTCTTCTCCCTTGTCAGAAGTGGGAAGATTTTTATCAAGGGAGAAATGAGGTTTAAAAATATGATTTCATCAACATGGAAAACTCTCAAGTGTGAAAAATTTCTTCTCAAATTTACAATTCATCTTTAATAAATAGTCTCAAAAGAATTGCCTGGTACATTAAAAAAAATGGCCTGCTGGGTTCATACAGCTGATAGATAACCAGAATTTAAAGGATTTAAACTCATTTTCCTAACTCCAAGGAGAATATTATCTCGTGTGCTACTCAGCTACTCCTCTCATATGTGGTAGTTAGGCAACAGAAGGGAACAAGGGCAACAATGAAGGAAGAGAAAGACTCTGAGGATTTAGCAGGGAATAATATATAGCAAAATATGAATAATATGTAGCAAAAGGGGGAAAAACATGTGTGGCAATGGGGTGGACATGAAAATAGGTAATTAGAAATTCAGGTCTCTTATTGCAACAAAGCAGGTTCAGAGACCAAGAACATCTAAGAGATTTCTTGCCTTGAGTTGGGGTTGAGTGATCAAGCCTGTGGGTAAAGGACAAGGACCCCTGGATTATTTCCAAGGAGGAGCTAGAATCTCTAGGGATGTTAATGAGGTTTAGCAAGGTCTAAGGCTCTAGGGTAAAATCATTCACAGACCTCACAAAATCCTTGTAATAAGTCCCTTGGTTACTAATCTACCTTTCAACTCTGTATCTGATTAAAAATACATTTTTAAAAAGATGCTCAAAATTTCTTGCCAAACTTCATCCAGTTTTATTGTGTCCTCCAGACAGACAACTGCTTCATTTGCCTTGAAGATGCCATTACCCTTATCATGAAGTCTACAGGCTAAACCACAGTTTGTGAACAGGACATGAAAGCATTGTTTATGTAAAGCCCAGAATCTCCCCTCCTTGAAATCCTCCAAGGAGTTAGGTAGGAAACAGGACTCCGCCTAGAAAATACAATGACTCCAGCTTCCTGATGCTTAGAAATGCCAGAAGTTGAGGAAGAGGGTATAGTTGAATAGAAAGAGCACTGGATCTTCTGCCAGAGAATCTGGATTAAAATCCTGGCTCTTCTACTTTACTACTCATGAGAACTAAGTAGTATGGTGAAAGAAGATGTGTTTTCAAATCTTGGCTCTCTTAATACCTCTGTGGGCTAAAACATTTTATGTCCCCTCTCTAGGTCTTGGTTTCCTTATCTGTAAAATGAGGTGGCTATATTCAATCATATTTATAAGAAGTTAGCATTTATACACAGCCTTTATGTTTGCAAAACTTTGCTTTATAAAGATTTCATTTTAGAAATGGTTTCTGAGATCACTTTCCAGCTCTCTATAACTTTATGAGTATCTAATTGATTAAATGACCTCTAAAAACCCTTACTGAAGAAGTAACAACAATAAGGTCTGTCATACTCACAAATGAGAGCCTCACTTTATAAACAGTACCACACATACCCATAGAGAACAGCCAACATGTCCAACAAGTTGAGCAAGATTTTTTAGTAAACCATATAATCAGACTCTCCAGGAGTATTTACTACAACTAGAGAGTTCAAGTGATCATTCCAAAGAGCATTAAAAGTGGCTGGGCTTGGAAGTTAATTGGCAAGGGTCACCTTTAGAAGATTGAGGTGATCTCCTTCAAAGTTCTCAGTCAATTGCTTGCCAGCTCCAGAAATGGGGAAGGGAAGGAGGAAGGGATCAACAATTTGGAACATATAACTTAGGGAAAACTTGTTATGTGTAATTGGTAAAAACAAATAAAGAAAAAAATCAAAGTTCTCAATCCTCTGAAAATCTTTTAAAGCAGAAGCATCACCCTTCTGAAGCACTGCTACTGTTTTTTAATTTTTTTGAGGAGTTTTGATGAATGTGCTTTTAATCCCATTCCCATTGCTCCCATGACCATAATGATTACTTGATACTATACTTTATGTGGACTAAACCCATTAGCCCATTGTAGCTCAGAACTGTGAAGCTGCCTTAGTCTTCCAGCAGCTGAAATTAAAGGCATGTGTCATCACACTCAGCAACTTCTCTAATTTTTAAGTGACTATGAGTTCTTAAAAATTTTCATATGTAACCACCCCCAAAAAACATAAATGTTACTGCTTTTCAATGCTATTAAGAAGAGGTCATCACAATTTCTGTTGTTTTATTCAACATAGGAGAGGACAACATGGACTTATGTTAAGATCAATAGTGAGGAGAAACAAAATGGGCTGATATATTCTAGTATAGAAACAGGAAACTGTGTCCAAAAATTACACTGCTGTCAATACCAAAAAATGCCAAAGAATTATATATCTGATCTTTATAACCCCCCAACTGAGAAGCAGTGACAAATTAAAATGGTCTTTATTGGGGGCAGCTGTGTGGCTCAGTGGATTGAGAGCCAGGCTTAGAGACGGGAGGTCCCAGGTTCAAATCTGGCCTCAGATACTTCTTAGCTGTGTGACTCTAGACAAGTCACTCAACCCCCATTGCTTAGCCCTTACCACTCTTCTGCCTTGGAGCCAATATGCAGTATTGATTCTAAGACAGAAGGTAAGAGTTTTGGTTTGGTTTTTTTTTTTCTAAAGATGTCAGTTCTTTCCTGGAGCAGCCAAATATGGCAGAAAGAATAAGAGACAATATATCAAGATTGTGGGAGACCTCCTTAAATTATTATAAAGATTGAGAGTCAAGAGGAACCTTAGAGATCATATCTTCTCACACAGTGACCAGCATCCAGGAAGGAACAAATGTTCCTCTAACAGTTTAGAAGCATAAATCAGAGGTCCTCCCAGGTAGAAGACTTAGATAAAACTTAGAAGGAAGTGTAATGATTTTTTTTTGGTATCTGTCAAGAAGCTAATGACAGTCCATCATACTGGATCATCTGGTCTCCACCTGAGTGTCTAAATATGGGTGTGAATTAGAATGAATCACTAGTGAAGTCAGAAGCTATGGTCAATGGAAGGACAATGAGAGGACCTCAAAATAAGCCATTCACTATGAGAAGTATTATGTAGAAGGAGAAAATCCTTTAGCTCCTATCTATTGAGTCTTAATAATAATAATAATAATAATAATAATAATAATAATAATAATAATAATAGCAGCTAGCATTTACATATGGACAGCTAGGTGGCCCAAAGGATTACCAGACTTGAAGTCAGGAAGATTCATCTTCCTGAGTTCAAATCTCACCCAAATTTATATGGCACTTTAAGATTTGCAAAGCACTTCATAAATATTCTCTCAGTTTTATCCTTACATCAATGCTGGCAGTAGATGCTACTATTACCCCACTTTTCATAAGAGAAAACTGAGAGAGACAAAGGTTAAGTGACTTTTCTAAGGTCACATGGCTAACAAATGTCTGCGGCCACATCTCCAAGTTCATCCCTTTCTCCACTACACCATCCTCTACTAAAGGCCAAATATATTGTGGGGAGGTAGAAAGGTCACATCTGTTTTCTTGTTTTAATCAGGCTCCATTTGGCACACAATCAAATTTATAATTCACTTGCAAAGACAGCTCTAGACCCAAACAATACCAGTTTGTCAAGATATCTTTAGACTAAACACTAAAAGTTTAAAAGATGCCATGCCCATAAGCTGATATTTAACAAGAGAAACAACTCTACTGAAATTTCCCACAAACCTTGAACATGCTTCTTTATTCCCTCAGAAACTACAGATAATGAAGATTTCTTGCATTTCTAGAGGAAACTTAACCTTATAATATAATACCCATGATTTTTAATATTTTACTTATAATAGATGATTTAACCTCCTCAAAAGAAAGACTATGATGATCCTAATGAATGATTTTTACTATTGCCTTTATGAACAGAAGCCTAAATTCACTTCTTGACCAGATTTCAGTTACTTAACACTCTCTTCTACTTTTGCCCCACAGGTGAGACACACCTAATTTCACCTCTAAGATAAGCAATAGGAGAGATAAGTTATTGAAGTCTGACAGTGCTCTTCATGTCAATCACTGAATTTTTAACTTTTTTAGGCACCTACCGATAGCTGCGTATATCAAATCATATTTTATTTCCTCTCAGAAAAATACAATGTCCTTTCAAATCTATTTGCCTGTTGATGATGAAAACACACACCAGGCTTATTCTCACCTCTTCATTTCTGCCGTTAACTCTACATCTAATTTCTATTCTGTAGAAGGCCTATCCTGAGGTTCCCAGCTACTCCTGACTTCATACACTTCCCAAATGATCTTGCATTTATTTTGTACAGTTTTGTATGTTTATATCAGTCCACCCATTTATAAGCATTTATTAAGTACTTGCTATGTGCAAGGCATTGCTCTAAACAATGGAGATACAAATAAAAAATAAAAAATCTCCACCACGGAGGAATTTGTTGATTGATCTGTTCTAGCCCATCTCTTCCCAGAACTGATCATGCCAGTCTTACCCTAATTTTCTTTTATTTGACATGATAATTTGACTGAGTTATCTGATTGGAACAGTGCTCTAGTATAGATACAGTTTTCCAAGATTTGATCAAAAGACTTATCAAATTATATAATGCAATTCTTGTAGATAAGATAGGGAAATGTACATTACATGAGAGTACAGTAAGACGGAGTCTAAATTGGCTGGCTATCTAGATCCAATAAGCAGTCCTCTGCTAACCTATCTTTTGCTCTATGCCAATTACTATTTTTATCAGTGACTAGAATGAAGGTATATATGGCATCATTGGCAATTCTGCAGATGAAACAAAGCTGGGAGAAAGAGGAAACATACTTTATTTATTTATTTATTGTTAGGATTTTTTATTTTGAATATTTTCCTATAGTTACATGTTTCATGTTCTTTCTCTCTCCCCCAAACCCCTCCACCCTCCACAGCCGAGGCACAATTCCATTGGGTTTTACATGTATCATTGATCAAGACCTAATTCCATATTATTGATAGTTGGACTAGAGTTATCATTTAGCATCTACGTCTCCAATAATATCACCATCAGCCCATGTGTTCAAGCAGCCGTTTTGCCTCTGTGTTTCTACTCCCATAGTTCTTGCTCCAAATGTGGCTTGTTTTCCTTCTTATAAGTCCCTCAGCATTTCTCTGGATCCTTGCATTGCTGCTAGTAGAGATATCTGTTATGTTCGATTGTACCACAGTGTATCAGTCTCTGTGTACAATGTTCTCCAGGATCTACTCCTTTCACTCTGCATCAATTCCTGGAGGTCATTCCAGTTCACATGGAATTCCTCCAGTTCATTATTCCTTTGAGCACAATAGTATTCTGTCACCAGCAGATACGACAATTTGTTCAGCCATTCCCCAATTGAAGGACATTCCCTCATTTTCGAATTTTTTTTGCCACCACAAAGAGCGCAGCTATAAATATTTTTGTACAAGTCATTTTCCTTATGATCTCTTTGGGGTATAAACCAAGCAGTGCTACGTCTGAATCAAAAGGCAAATAGTATTGTAGAGCCCTTTGGGCATAGTTCCAAATTGCCATCCAGAATGGTTGGATCAGTTCACAACTCCACCAGCCATGCATTAATTTCCCAATTTTGCCTCATTCCCTCCAACATTCACCACTTTCCTTTGCTGTCATGTTAGTTAATCTGCTAGGTATGAGGTGGTACCTCAGAGTTGTTTTGATTTGCATTTCTCTAATTATCAGAGTTTTATAATACTCTCTCATATGCTCATTGACAGTTTTGATTTCTTTATCTGAAAATTGCCTATTCGTGTCCCTAGCCCTTTTATCAATTGGGGAATGGCTTGATTTTTGTGCAATTGATTTAGCTGCTTATAAATTTTTCTTCTCTAATTGCAATTGCTAATGTTTATATATATGCATATATATAAATTATAATGTTAAAAAATAGAGGCGATAATGGGCATCCTTGTTTCACTCCTGATGTTATTGGAAATGCTTCTAATTTGTCCCCATTGCATATGATGCTTGTTTATGGTTTAAGATATATACTGTTTATTATTTTTAGGAAAGGTACTTCTATTCCTATACTTTCTAGTGTTTTTGGTAGGAATGGGTATTGTATTTTGTCAAAGGCTTTTTCAGCATCAATTGAGATAATCATGTGATTTTTTGTTCATTAACTTGTTGATATGGTCAATTATGTGGATGGTTTTCCTAATATTGAACCATCCTTGCATTCCTGGTATAAATTCCACCTGATCATAATGAATAACCCTCGTGATCACTTGCTGGAGTCTTTTTGCTAGTATTCTATTTAAGATTTTTGCATCTATGTTCATTAGTGAGATTAGTCTATAATTTTCTTTCTCTTTTTTTGATCTACCTGGCTTTGGGGATCAGTACCACATTTGTGTCATAAAAGGAATTTGGTAGAACTCCTTCTTTGCTTATTATGTGAAATAATTTGTATAGTATTGGGATTAGTTGTTCTTTGAATGTTTGATAGAATTCACTTGTGAATCCATCTGGTCCTAGGGATTTTTTCTTGGGGAGTTCTTTGATGGCTTGTTCAATTAATTTTTCTGATATGGGATTAAGTATTCTATTTCTTCTGCTGTTAATCTAGGCAATTTATATTTTTGTAAATATTCATCCATATCACCTAGATTGTTATATTTATTGCCATGCAATTGGGCAAAATAGTTTTTGATGATTGCTTTAATTTCCTCTTCATTAGAGGTGAGGTCTTCCTTTTCCATCTTTGATACTGCTAATTTGTTTTTTGTCTTTCCTTTTTTTTTTTTTTATTATTAGATTGACCAGTACTTTGTCAATTTTTGTTTGTTTGTTTTTTTTCAAAGTACCAGCTTCTGGTCTTATTTATTAATTCAATAGTTCTTTTACTTTTGATTTTATTAATTTCTCCCTTAATTTTTATAATCTCTAATTTAGTTTTCATCTGGGGATTTTTAATTTGTTTGCTTTCTAGTTTTTTGATTTGCATTGACCTCTGCCCTCCCTAATCTGTTAATATATGCACTCAAGGATATAAATTTCCCCCTAAGTACTGCTTTGGCTATTTTCCACAGGTTTTGGTAGGATGTTTCATCGTTGTCATTCTCTTCAATGAAATTATTAATTTTTTCTATGATTTGTTCTTTAATTAACTGATTTTGGAGAATCATATTATTCAATTTCCAATTAGTTTTTTATTTGCTTTCCATATGCCCTTACTAATTATTATTTTTATTGCATTATGATCTGAAAGGTTGCATTTATTATTTCTGCTCTTTTGCATTTATTTGCCACATTTCTATGTCGTAGTACATGGTCAATCTTTGAGAATGTACCACCATGTGCTTCTGAAAAGAAAGTGTATTCCTTTTTGTCCCTATTTATTTTTCTCCACATATCCATTAACTCTACTTTTTCTAGGATTTCATTCACCTCTCTTACCTCTTTCTTATTTAATTTTTGGTTTGATTTATCTAGATCTGATAGGGGAAGGTTCAGGTCTCCTACTAGTATTGTTTTACTATCTATTTCTTCCTTGAGCTGTGCCAGTTTCTCCTTTAGAAATTTGGATGCTATACCATTTGGTGCATACATGTTAAGGCTGATATTTCCTCATTGTCTATACGGCCTTTTATCAGGATGTAGTTACCTTCCCTATGTCTTTTGATCAGACCTATTTTTACTTTGGCTTTATCAGTTATCAAGAGTGCAACTCCTGCCTTCTTTTTCTCAGTTGAAGTCCAATAGATTTTGCTCCATCCTTTCACCTTCACCCTGTGTGTGTCTATCTGACTCATGTGTGTTTCTTGTAGACCACATATGGTAGGCTTTTGGTTTCTAATCCACTCTGCTATTGGCTTCCGTTTTATGGGAGAGTTCATCCCATTCACATTCAGAGTTATGATTGTCATCTATGTATTCCCCAACATTTTGAAGTCCTCTCCTAATTCTGCCTTTTCTTCTTTCGCTATTTCTTTTTAAACCAGTGGTTTGCTTTTAATCAATTCCCCTAATTCCCACCCTTATTTTACTTCCCTTTCCACCCCCTCCCTTTTTGTTTCCCTCTTGTTATTTTTTAGGGTCAATTAGATTCCCTCCCCCCTCTTTTTCCCTCCCTTTATATACTCCCTGCCCCACTCTCCCCACCCCTGGTTTTTCCCTTCTGCTTTTCCCTGTAGTGTAAGATAGAATTTGTTACCCCAATGGATCTAGCTGTTCTTTCTCCTCAGAATTGATTCCTCTGAGAGTAAGGTTTAAGTATTACCTATTAACTCTCTTCCTCTCCTTATAATAGTATTCTTCCCCTCCGCTTACCATATGCCTCTTTGTGTAGTATAGATTATTCTATTTTTCTTATTCCTTTAAGTTTCTCTTGGTCTATTCCCCCACCCCCTTTTTGTGTGTGTGTGTATATCATCTTAGACCACTTAGTACCCCAAACTTTCCCTAGGTATAGTTCTCCTAATTACTATAATAGTGAATACAATTTTTGAGTTACAAATAACATTTTTCCATATAGGAATATAAGTAATTTGATCTTGTTGAAGCCCTTAAAGAAGAACCTTTAAAAAAATTTTTCTTTCCCCTCTCTTTCTTATTTACCTTTTCATGTTTCTCTTGGTTTTTAAGGTTTTTGAACATTAAACTTTCAATTTAGTCCTGGTATTTTCTTTGCAAATACTTGGAAATCTTCTATTTTGTTGAATGTCCATACTTTCCCCTGGAAGTATATAGTCAGTTTTGATGGGTAGGTGATCTTTGGTTGTAGACCCAGTTCTCTTGCCTTTCTGAATAACATATTCCAAAACTTGCAGACTTGTAGTGTGGAGGCTGTCAGATCCTGTGTAATCATGATTGGTGTTCCTTGATATCTGGATTGTCTCTCTTTGGCTTCTTATAATGTTTTCTCCTTAACTTGGAAACTTTTGAATTGGGCTATTACATTCCTGGGGGTTGTCTTTTGAGGATTTAGTGTAGAGGGTGTTCTATGGGATCTTTCAATGTCTTATTTTGCTCTCTTGTTCAAGGACATCAGGGCAGTTTTCTTGGATAATTTCTTATAGTATGATATCTAGATTTCTATTTGTCTCTGATTTTTCTGGAAGACCAGTAATTCTCAAGTTGTCTCTTCTAGACTTGTTTTCTTGATCTGTCATCTTCTCATTGAGATATTTCATGTTTCCTTCTATTTTTCTCAGTCTTTTGACTTTGCTTTATTAATTCTTGCTGTCTTGTGAGATCATTGGCTTCTACTTGCCCAATTCTAGCCTTTCAAGACTGGTTTTTAGCTATAATCTTTTGGTTTTTCTTTTCAGTCTGGTCTATCTGGCTCTTCATGGCTTCCAGCTGGTAATTTCTGGTCTTCAATTGCTTATCATTTCATTTGATTTCTAAACCTCAATTTCCAATTGTGAAATTCTGCCTTTTAAACTGTTATTTTCTTTTTGAACTATTTCCCACTTTTCTTACAAAATCTCTTCCACCTTTCTCATAATCTCAGATTGGAACTCTTCAAGAGCTTGTGACCAATTTTCATGTTTTTGGGAGGGTTTGGATGTGTTTACATGTTTGTCCTCCTCTGCTATCTGTTCTGTGGTCTGGATTTTTTCTATGTAAAAATTATCTAGAGTTAGTGGATTTTTATTGCTTCTTCTGTTGATTGGTTTTTCTTGGCCCTTGCTAGCCATTTGCTGTTTCTTGCTTCCCCCAGAAGTCTCGGTGAAGAGGGCAGGCTCTCTGTGTATGGAGCTACGAAGTGGTTTTTGCCTGAGGATACTTTTTGAGTCTGCATGGGGTTTCTGCTATATTCCACCCCAGCCCCGCTCCACTCTCCAAGCCCAAGGTGCACACTCTTCAGTCTCCTGGGGTTTCAGGTCTAGCTGCTCTCAGCCGTGCTTTTGATCCACTGCCAAGAACTTAGAGGCTGTTCCCCACTGCTTTAATTCTAGGGTACTGGCTATGAATCCTGCCCCATAGGTGATATGGGGGAGGGTTTCATCAGCTTGTGGTTTGGTGGGAGATAATTTACTCCCTTATAGCATGGAAATGCCCAAATCCATGTACCTTCAATGCTGTGCCCTATTGTGGAGTCCCTTCGCTCATGTGAACTTGGCCTTTTTGTTCTTTTGTACAATCTTTTGATTGTACAGGTCAGTGGTGGGCAAAGTAAAAGTTCCACAACTACTCTGCAGCCATCTTAACCCGAAAGTCAGCAAACATACTTTAGAGCCAAAAATGGATCCAGAGTCATCTTGAAAGGTTAAAACAATGGCCTGAACCCAATAACATGAAAATTGGTAGGAATTCAAAATCAAATGAACATTTAAGGGAGATGGGAAATATGTGATTAGATAATTTGTAAAAGATTTGAGAATTTTAACATACTGCAATCTCACTACTAATCAACAACCAAAAATACAGCAGCCAAGAATCTAATGTGATTTTTGGGCTGTGTTAAGAGGCATAGTATCCAGGACTGAGGAAATGAAAGTCTTGCAATCTTCTACTCTGGTCAAACCATACTGAAAGTAGATTTGTTTAGTTCTGCACACCATATTTTAGGGAGGACATTTTTAAGTAAGATACCAGCAGGGTGGTTAGAGATTGTCAAGATCATGCCATAAACAGTACCAACAGTAATGTATGATGATCAGCTCTGAATGATTTAACTATTATTAGTAAGGCAAGGATCCAGGAAAACTCCAAGAGACTCATAACGAAAAAGATATTCACCCCCATAGAAGGATAAGAGTCAAAATGCACAATGAAATATACCATTCTTTATTTTTATTCCCTCTATGAATTTTTCTCTAGGGCAAGCAATACATATCTTCTTTCACAATGTGACAAACATGGAAATATGTATTATATGATAATGTGTGTATATCTTATATCACATTACCTCCTTTCTTGGGGAGAGAGAGGAATCTGAGGGACAGAGAGAACATGGTTTGCAAAATATCAAAGGGGATAGACTACTATGTTTGGTTAAAGAGGCAAAAATAGGAACGCTGCAGAGAGACTAAGAAAATAGTCAATATAATTAAGAGCTATTCTAAAATGGAATGGGTTGCCCTAGAATTTAGTAAGTTACACCTCTCTGAAAATCTCAAAGCAAATTCTTGATGACCACTTGTTAAATATGTTTAGAAAGGATTCTGGTTTGGATGTGAGTTGGACCAAATGACCTCTGAAGTCTCTGAAGTCTAAGTGTTACATTCCATGTTTCTTCAGGCCACTTCTTCCTACTTCTTCTGAATGCCTAGAGTCCGTATAGCCTATAACACACACTGGAATACTTTAATGCATAGTTAATGTTCTGTTTTCTAGTAGTTTGTGTATGTGTATCTAGATTCTCCTCCTAGACTCCAGAAATAAGACTAAAAACTCTTCAAGGGCAATGGTTCTGTTACATATTTCTTGTATTTGCCTCAGTCCCCTCAGTCCCTAGTACAGTACTCAGCTTATGGAGAACTTAAAAGAGCTACTGATGAGGAGTTACTCAAAATTTACTTAAGTTACCTAAAGATTTATTAATTTGAAGTCATTATTGCTTGGCCATGACCTTGATGTCATTGCAGGTTGGATCCCAAAAGACAAGCAGTTCTTTCTACATTATATACACTATAGACTGCCCTCTGATTAGAAGCTACAGCTGCTACTTAGAGGTCTAGTCACAAATACGCCTCAAGTTGGAGCCTAAACAATACTTTTGTTCAAAAATAACTGCCCCATTTCATGATACTAGATACTGGAAGACCTACCTTCCTCCATGGCTTCCTGGCAGTCCCACAAGTCATACTTTCACGTAAAAAAATACAGGAGACCAGGTCACTTATTAACCTTTCCAGTTTACTTTTGTTTCTTAGGCCAAAGTTTGTCCAAATTATGCATTTATTCTATTTCTGTACTGAAGGTAGAAAAAAATTTCTTGAAACACTTATTCGTGAATTTAGTGGCATCCAAGAAAAAAATCTTATTAGGAAATACCTACATCACCTCTCCCCTCCCCCCACACACACTCCACCCCCAACCTAACCAGTTCTGTTCTTTGCACCACAAAATAAACAGTGCCGCCTGCCAAGGACAAGAGAAGGTGGATGCACCTAGGAGAAAACAAAGAGGCCCTCACATGGGAGGGTTTCCTGTTGGGTTAGAAAACTCAGAGTTGCCTCTTGTTCTGGCCAAAATCCACAGATCTGTCACAGGGGAACTCGCCAGCCTAATGCCAGGATCTATAAGAAGATCCATCCACTTTCTGCATTCTTCTGAATAGCTAAAAATAACATCCTTTTTCTGCTCCATGGAACACAGTTTGGTTGTAGGACCTGCAAAATATTCTAAAGTTCCAGGTATCGCAATTCCTGCCTGACTTGAGAGATGTGTAGAGATATGTCCTGACAGAGGTAGTTTATATAGGTGTGATTCTACGTGTGCTTTCACTCTTTCCAGAGGGAGTGGTAGGGAAGGAAGCCAAGGGCCATCCGAGGTTGCTCCCCTTCCTGCCCCTACCTAACTGATCATAAGAGAAAAGGTCAATCACCTCTTTCTGTCTCAGCTACTTTGCTGGCACTTTTATTAAATAGAAATACTGGATTAATGTGTTAACTGATTCAGACAATAAGTCGAAGCACAGCTCTCGTCCCATTACCTATTTGCTCTGCCAAGGTTAGTTATCAATTAAGTAGCAAATATATATTAGTTGAGTTTCTTGGAAGAAGAGTTGGGCACTAACAGAAGTTTACAGTTTGTCTTTCCTATTTTTTTGCACCTTGAAGTTTGTGTACACTGATGACTGTTAAGTTTGCAACAGAGATGGAAATTGAACTTGTGATTTCATTAGTAATTGGAAATCCAAAGTGAAGAAATTCCCCCTACCAATGCATATTGGCACCTTCTCTTGCAGCTCAAGGGTCTTAGATTTGCCTAAACACTGCCACTATGTATGGTCACCCAGTCACTATGTGTCAGAGGTAGAATCTGAATCTAAGGTCTTCCTGGGCTCCAGGTCAGGACTCTTTCTACTGCTCACTCTGCCTCTCAAAAGTTCAAAAGAAAATGACTGATGGATCAATGCAGTAAATGATTTTAAGTTCAGAGAAATAATGGTGAAGAACTCACTTCAGTTACACAATGAGCACAGTCACTCATGGCTGAAGTGTTGGTTATTTTTTTTTCTGTTCTTTCTTTTTTTGTTGAGTGTTCTAATAGAGGGTGGACTAGGAAGAGTCATTTGAAAGTGACAGCAATGTAAAAAAAAAATCAAAGGAATAGAAGTGGAAGGGAGCTGTAATCCAATCCCTTCATTTTATAAACTGGGGAAACGGAGGCCCAGGGAGGCTAAGTGACTTTCCCAAAGTCATATCAGTATTAAGTGATGGAGGAAGAATGTGAACCTACACCCTCTGAATCTAAAGGAGAGAAGGAGGAAGAAAGGAATTAAAGAAGAGAGGGAAGTTAAAAGGCAGAAAGGAAGGGTATTTTTTTCCCTTTCTCCTTGTTTCTCCTATGTGTAAAGTTTTTTTTTTTTTTTTTTAAATCTTACTTTCTGTCTTAGAATAGATGCAAAGTATCTATTCCAAAGTAGCAGAGCAATTGGGGTAAAGTGACTTGCCCAGGGCCACACAATTAAGAAGTATCTCTGCCATATTTGTCATGTATGAAGCCTTGATGAATAACTTCAATTATGCACTCATGATTTCATTAGAATGGATATTCTTTCCAAAGATACAGATAGTAGCTTCTCTATGCCTTTAACTAAATAGAATAAATAATTATGACTAAAAAAAAAAAAAACATCACTTAGTAGCCAACTTTCAGGGTAATAAGATTCTTCAGAGTGAACTGGGCAGGGCATCGAATAACAGATTACTTGGTCATTGCTTGGTCAGGAATAATGACAATAAATTATAATTTTTAACAAACTTGCTGTTGCAATGTATAGAAACTTTATCTGGCAACCTTGTATATATCTTCTATACAATTTCCTTTCCCCTTTCTTGTTTTCCATCCTTCTGGGCCATTTCTCTTTTTCTGAACTAATCAGCTATCATCCCATTTTCATTTCTGGTTATCACCTTTTAAAAATCTCTAGCTACTTTTCTCTTTGCTTGCTGAAAAGGTGTGCCCAGACTCCTGGGTAATTATTCTCATCTTTCCTCCCATTCTGTGCCTCCAAAGAAATGCCTTCATATAAAAATATTTGCTCCCTTTTTCATATGGCATAAACTAAGGTTGTTAAATGCCTTTAATGGTAGGTTTAGTACAAGAGAAAAAAAATGCTAGTGTTACTCCCCCCCAAAACTCAAATACCCCACCTTTCTCAACAGTCAATTGGTTTAACATTTCTTGTTAAAGGAAGCAGGCACCTCCCCCAAATGTTAGTTTTAGATAGATAGCAAAACCAAACAGAGTAGCTCTTTGTTTTGTATTTATTGAGACAAATACCAGAGATCAGGGGAAATCCACAATTCAGGGGAGTGATTTTTGCTGCTATCTTTTCCTTTTTATTCTCAGGTTTTATGAGAGCCATTTCTGGCCCTAACCTTAATTTTTAATTTATCAATCTAGGTATATGGCTACTAATTGGAATAGCAACATGGAATTTGTATAACAAAGAAGGAAGACACATAGTAGTTGTTTCTCCCTTACTCTCAAGCCTAGTACCAAAACAAAGATTGGAAGGGATCTTTCCAATTTCCAAGGTTACTTCTCATCAACATAAAAGTTCACAGTTCTACTTGTAGCGTTTCTACCAATAATTGTAGAGTCCAATGGCAAATGTGCTAGCACAAGAAACAACATCTGTAAAGAGAATGAAAGATTGCAAAGTCATAATGGGAAAGGGCTACATTAAGCTCCTCTCTGGGTAATACAAATAGGCTATGGCCAAAGGCAATTTATTTGATTTAAGGTAAAGATATTAATAGCAAGGTCAACGTATATTAATCACCCACTGTGCATACAGGATACCAACTATTTGCACTGCAAATGTAGGCTCTGGCAGTAGCAAGCTTTTTAAGCTAACTCCATTCAGAAATATTTGGGACTTCTGCTAACATGAATAATCCTGATCTTGTCTCCAGAGAAGTTTCTAATCCAATAGGAAGAGTAAGTTGTGTATGCAAGTGACTATCACACAACACAGTTTAAAATCAATTCCACAAGTGAAATCTATAAAATTGCTAGGAGAATTCAGGAGGAAAGAAATCATTTTGGGCCCCACATTCACTTAAAATGAAATGAAACTATTAGGTTCATCTCTGGATTTTTTTTCAAATTAATTAATTTGCTGCCTCCCCACATTAAAGAAGGCATCATTTGGCAAAAATGTATATACATATAAAACTATGTCTTGCTTAACTCTATGTATCAGTTCTTTCTCTGAAGATGGACAGAATCATTATAGCTAAGTTTTATAATTCACAAGTTAAGGAGAAAATACCTTAAGCAACTAGAAAGAAATAGTTTAAAGCTGTGGAGTTACAATCAGGATAACAAAATATTTAGCAGCTTCTACATTTAAAAAAAGGGGATTGCAAAAAAAAAATAATCCAAAGAACAAAGAAGCTGAGTTTACAACCAAGAATAATCTACCTAGCAAAGCTGAGTATCATCACGCAAGAAAAAAATGGTCACTTAATGAAATAAAAGTCTTTCAAATACTCTTTGAAGACCAAAAATAAATGGAAAATTTGAACTACAAAAATATGAAGAAATGTAAGGTAAAATGAAAGACCAACTATAAAAGATTTTACAAGGTCAAAATGTTTTCTTCTCATTTGGGCAAATGGCACATTCAAATCTAATAACATTAACTGAGTAGTTTGAAGGAGCATATATTGATAGAGGCTTCGAAGTCTAGTTGAATATAATGGAATGAGTCAAAAAATAAAATAAAATTGTATTGGGAGAGATAATATGAAATAATTATCTTATATAAAAGAGGCATGAAAGAAATAAATGTTGCAATGAAGGAAAGAAGGGGATGGTGGGCCAGTAATGCTAGTACTTCATTCTCAATGAATCTGGGTAAAAGAGAGACTAATACACATATATAGAAGGGTAAAAATTATCTTAACTTATAAGGAGATAGAAGGGTGAGGGAGAAAGACTAAAGGAGAATCTTTGAAGGACATATAGATTAAGGAAAAAAGTATAATAGATAAGATGAGAGGAAATAATAGAGGTCATCTATATTAAGATATAAGAAGACCAGAGATGAAAAAGGGATTCTTAGAAGGGTGAATAGATCATCCCTGGATATTGAAGTTATCTTATTGAATGGAACACCAGATGGATGGCCTGCACCACCATGACTAACTGGGATTCTAAGATAGGTAGAGATATAATGTAAGATAAAACTGGTAATACCTTCTGTGATGGAAATTTTAATACTTGCTAATAAGTATTGAGAGGCTAAAAACTAGAAATAATTATACAAAATGAAAGAGATCATTTTAAAGAAACCTAGGAAGACTTGCATAAATGGACACAGAGGAATATAAAAAGAACCAAGAGACTATACAGTAGCAACAAGACCATAAAAAAAAAAAATAGCCCTGAAAAGCTTGGGAACTCTGACAAATATAACCAACTGAAACAACAGCAGATCAGTAAGGAAGCATGCCACCAAACTCATAACAGACAAGGTAGAGTCAAGTTGTAGAATAAGGCATATATTTTTGGGCATAGATAAATAAAGTATTTATTGAGCATTTCCCAGGAATTTTGCTAAGCAAATATGTGATTTATTTTGCTTTATTGTAATTATTACTTACAAGGATGGTAGAATTTTTTTTAAACCATTAACTTCCATCTTGGAGTCAATACTGTGTATTGGTTCCAAGGCAGAAGAGTGGTAAGGGTAGGCAATGGGGGTCAAGTGACTTGCCCAGGGTCACACAGCTGGGAAGTGGCTGAGGCCAGATTTGAACCTAGGACCTCCCATCTCTAGGCCTGGCTCTCAATCCACTGAGCTACCCAGCTGCCCCAGAATTTTTTTCTAATGATAGGGAAGAGGGAAACTATCAAAGAGGGAAGAAAGAGTCATGAAGCATTATTTTAAAATGTACAGAATAAGGAAGTTCACAAGGAAACAATTTTGAAAACAACATTGAATTTATTATTTTTTCACATACTCTTCTTTTTTGTTTTACTTTGTACACTGTAAGATTTAGATTAATGTCCAACAACTCCAAGTATTAATTTTCACAGAACCATTCTTTTTGAGGGATCACTTGATTAAGAATATTTTTTTAATTTTAAGAATAATGATAATAGAGGCAGCTAGGTGGCCCAGTAGATAGAGAGCCAGATCTGGAGATAGGAGGAAATCTGGTCTAAGAAACTCCCTAGCTGTGTGATCTTGGTTAAGTCACTTTACCCTCATTGCCTAGCCCTTACTACTCTTAGGCCTTAGAACCAATATGTAGTATTGATTCTAAAAGAGAAGGTAGGGGTTTAAAAAATGATTATAGCATTATTCCTCTAATGACATCCTATTCTAATGCTTCATAGGTCACATTTATGTGGGGCTTTAGAGCTGAAAGATCATTTTCCATATACTACATCATTAGATCTTCACATGAGGAAATTGAGGCTGAGAGTGGTTAAGGGTCTAAGATGACATTACTAATTAGTAGCTCAGGCAACATTTTAAACGGGGTCTTCTTAACTCCTCATGCATACCCTATTTACTTTAATATTGCCTTAATTCCAGTGCCTTCTCCCTGTTTATCCTGTATCTATTTGATTTGTACGTAGTTGTTTACATGTCTTCTTCCTCATTAGACTGTGAGCTCTTTGAGACCAGATACTATCTTTTGGCTTACTTTATGCCTCCAGGATTTAGCAAAATGTTTAACACACAGTAGGTACTTAATAAAGTGTCAACTGAATGGCAAGATTATATTGAAAGAATCTTGGAAACTAGGCACAAGACTTTAAATTTTCAGGCAATAATACATTATGGTAGGATTTGGGGCAAGCAAATGAAACTACATTTTTAAGCACATCAATATTAAGTACCTCATCACTAATCATTCCAAATAGAAAACTACACTCAAGGTCCATTTAATTATACTCCAGGGGTTTTAAAAAATGATAATAAATCTACTTATGCACACCTAGAAAAGCTAGATTTCTTAGAACATATGTATTACTGAACATCTTCATCACTTGGCTAAATCTTGGAAATATACTTCCCTACATGTATGTATACATTTTGTGGTATCTTTGCATGTGATATTTACAAATATATACATATATGTTTGTTCTTTATATTTCTGGTGGGCTTAATATTCAGAAACTGTGTCAAGAAAACATATTTAGGACAACTATAGCATTTTAAATCTAAGGCAACAAATGCATCTGTTAAGTAATAAACTGAATTATAGATTAATAGTCCCTACTTGCTCTTTACCTTTAGGACTTTACTCAATAATTATAAGCTCTCTGAGAAGGAGGTTCAATATTGTTATCAAAGGATTTTTAATCTTTCTAGATACCTGGCACCTAAAAATTACTGTAAAAACTGTTTTCAGAGCTACAAGGATATTCAGGGTGCTATAGTTGGACATTTAGTACAAAACCAATAGTTGGAGTTGAAGTTTGAAGTTCACAGTCATCCCGGATGTTCTAGTGAGTCATAGAAAAGTGAGTCTTATATTGTTTTAAATTTGTGATTATCTTACACACACCTTTTATCCTCTAGAAAGAAAATAAGGAATTCTAGCCCTCTGGGAATAAAAGGTTATTAACTCCATCTGCAGATAACAGACTTGCAGTCAGGCAGTCAGGGCATGTCCTACCAATAGAATTAGTAGGTGGTTATTCGTGAATCTATAGACTTTTATTCTTTCTTTCTTCCTTTGGAGACTGGGTCTCTCAATTTTGCCCAGGCTAGAGGGGCGGCAGTCACTTGCAGATCAATCTAAAAGTGGTTCTTCAAGGGAATTTTGACTTCTTCCTCTCCAAACTGGACCAGTTTGTTCCTTCTTGGGCTATCTAGTGTCACCTGTTCCTGGGGATTGGTGTTAAGACACTAGGTCAGCTTAGAATTCTAAATCTCTAAATGATATAGCAGCCTCAGCCTTTCCAACAGGAATTATGGGAAGGAGTCCAGCAGTTTATGAACTTTCCAATGAAGAGGTTCTGGATAATATAAACTCAATAAATGTTTCCTGAGTGAATCAATAAATGAATGAATATTATTTAAGGCTTTTCTTCCTCCAAAGTCCTCAGATGAAAGGCAAACAACCATAAGCTAATCTCAGCTTATTAGTAAAGTAAACCTTAAAGTAAGCCCAATTGGGTAACACCTTATCAGATGGGTAAGTTTGGAGCCCTGGGGAATAGGAGACATCTGTAAATTTAATTGGAGAGTTAAACCAAAAGGTATGTTGCAAATGAATGAGCTGACCAAAGTCACCCAGGAAAGAGAGAAGGGGCAATCCAAAAAATTACTTATATTTCTCTTATTTAGCATATGACTTAAGAGGAAGCATAATACTTAGTGGAAAGAGCCCTGGGTTTAGAATCAGAGGAACTGAATTCCAATCCTGGCTCTAATAATTAATGACCATGTAAATTTAGGCAAATTTTACTTCCCTTTTTTAGAGTTCAGTTTCCTTATATGTAAAATGAGGGGGCTGGATTACATTAGCATTTCTCTTATTTTTTAAGTCTTGGAGCCCCTTTACACTCTTAAAAATTATTGAGGAGCCCCCCAAACTACTGTTTGTATGAGTTATATCTATCCACATTTATTACCATATTAAAAATTAAAATATCTTAATATTATTAAAACAGTTTTTGGCATTCGTGGATCACCCTTTAAGACCCACTGGATTAGATGAAGTCTAAAATCCCTTGTAGCTCTAAGTATTATTTTCCTATGATTTTTTTTTTCAAGAGGCAGCAATTTTTCTGAAAATTTGAAGGGCAGTATAGGTAAAAAAATGATTTTACAAAAGAAATTGTTCACTGTGGTGGCTATTGTTGCTCAGTTGTTTCAGGAACGTCCAGCTCTTTGTGACCCTATTTGAGGTTTTCTTAGTAAAAATATTAGACTCCCATTTCCTACTCCAGTTCATTTTAAACATGAAGAAACTAAAGCTACAGGGTTAAATGACTTGCTCATGGTCACATAGCTAGTGAGTAACTAAGGTCATATTTGAATTCAGGTCTTCCTGACTCCAGGACCAGAACTCTATCCACTGAGCTACCTGCATGCCCCCACTGTTCCTGAGGGACCCTGGAATAGGAATTCCCAGTCCACTACCAGCCACGTGTAACAAATGCTCACATGTTCACAGAGGGGAGCAAGATTTCCTGCCACAAGAGCTAGAATTCATGAGTGGTCACAGGATAAGGATATTCTCTTTTTAGTTAACTACAAACCAGATCTATCAAAGTTATACTAATGAGATTAAGAGATTAGTCAACCAGCCTTATATGTGTAATGAAAAGAGCCTTAGATTTGGAATCCAAGCTGAGCATTTATATTAAGCACCTACTATCTGTGTCTACTACAGGAATTGAAAAACAAAACTGAAAATAGCACCTGCCTTCCAGGTTTACATCCTGATGGAAAGCTCTAGGATGGTTCCCTACTTGGACACTAACCAGCTATATGAATAGCGTCAAAGATCCCATTTCTAGTCCTGGCTCTAATACTTACTCATCACCCTTTTTTAAAGGGAATGATACTCAATGTTTATTAAATAGTACTGACTTTTCTTGTTTTTGTGAACAAATGAGAAAATGTGAACTACAAAGAGTTTATAGATATATGTATGATATTGATTTATGTTACACAATTAACATTATATTAATGAAATAATTGAGATAATAATTAATATAGTGTATCAATGTAAGATATTTTATTTCTTTTTGATGCCCCAAAGGTTAGCACAGTGCTGGATATATGCAATAAGTACTAATTAGTGACTTGAATTGTTTCTCAGCAAGCTTTCAATAATTAAGACTTCTCAAGAAAATGAAATTACTTACAAAACTTACCAATTAGAAAAAGTCTGATATTATATACAAAAGTTTTTAAGAGGGGCAGCTGGGTAGCTCAGTGGATTGGGAGCCAGGCCTAGAGACAGGAGGTCCTAGGTTCAAATCTGGCCTCAGACACTTTCCCAGCTGTGTGACCCTGGGCAAGTCCCTTGACCCCCATTGCCTAGCCCTTACCTCTTTTCTGACTTGGAACCAGTACACAGTATTGATTCCAAGACAGAAGATAAGGGTTTAAAAAATAAAACTAAATAAAAAAATAAACAAAAAAATTTAAGAAATAACTCTTTTGGGGCAGCTAAATGGCTCAGTAGATAGAATGCTAGACCTACAGTCCAGAAGACCTGAATTCAAATCTGGTCTTAGACACTTCCTAGCTGTGTGACCCTGGGCAAGTAACTAAAAACATCAATTGCCTAGCTCTTTACTACCCTTCTGCCTTGGAACTGATCCATTCTAAAACAAAAAGTAAGGGTTTTAAAAAGAGAGAGCTCTGTAAGAAGGAAGAGAGAAAATAATATAATGGAGAATGTAGGTGATATTTTTAAAAACAACATCAAATTGTCTATATGACAAAGACGAAAAGTGGCCACCAGGCCCAAGATCCCATGCACTAGGGACTAAGATTTTTGTTTCCACCAATTCCCATTCTCCTCTACTCTTATTTGAAAAGCAGAGATAGAATTTGGGGAAGGAAGGAAAGAATAAAATAATTGGGGGGAGGGCATCAAATTGGAAAATTCATAGCAAGGATATTCTCCTAAAGGATTTTTATGGAAACTGGATAAAAAGTAACAAGAACAAGTATTTATCCTCCCCATTCTCCATACATACACACTCTCTCTCTCTCTCTCTCTCTCTCTCTCTCTCTCTCTCTCTCTCTCTGGCTCAACTAGATGCAAAAATTGCCTATAGCAAACTACTGACTTTTTCCCCCAACCCTGATAAGAATTTTAAAAGCAAATCAAACTACTCACCAACTCTATTCAATACAAAATAAATAGCTGGAATGTGGAAAAGGAAATTGCCAAGTACTGAAATATTTTATTACAAATGTTCTTCCTGCCATGATTCATTTCCATAGCCTAAAAATAATTTCAAAGTTGGTGAATTATGTCAGACACTTGTCAGAAAGTGTGGAAAGGCCATCAAAAGCTTTCTCCTCCCCCTTCTCACATGCTTGGCAGCTTCAAAACTTGTCCTTAATTTTACTTCATCATTTAAGTCTTTCTGATGTGGTGCCTAATTTTTTATTTACCAACTCAGTCTTTTAGTAGCTTAATCAAAAGGATTCTGTGGAAGGGAGCTATCCAATCTCAGTAATAATACCTGAAAATATGACCCCCAGAGTTCTACACAACTCTCTATTCGGAATACTTTCCTGAGAGAAAAACTCTAGATTTGCACAATTGTCATTTCCAGTTTTAAATAACAAGCAAGAGTTACCAGGCCAAGATATAATAGGAGACACCGCCCCCCCACAAAGGGTGTTAAAAACAGCAGTAAAACTGGGCAATGTTTCTTGTTAAGTTTTGCATGCAGATGTTCCCCATTGACACACCCAAAAAATTTCTCTTCTGACATTCTGTTGGATTATGCAAAACATCCCATCTCCTCCTTCCCCAAAGGAAATATGGGGAAAGAGCATAAATCTATCTTCAGTATCCTTGGCTTCTTCTTTATTGGCAACAACCTCCCTCCCCAACAATTCAAGCACCTGAGCCCTCCTGCTCTCCAACCTTGTTGCCCTAAGAAACAAAAGGGGAGGCCAACTATCATACTTGACTGGCTAATTTATTATTCATTTTGAAGGCTTTTGCTTTGGTAGTCTTTATATTTAACTGTGGGATGCAAATATTGTTCCATGTAAAACTATACCAGGTGACAGCATAATTAGTTGAAGACATCAAATGAGTGATAAGATTTGGAAAGGTCCAAGAGATCAGCCAGGGACTCCAGGATCATAAATCTAGAGCTGAAGGTGACCCCAGAAACTATCTTGGTCCAAACCTCTCATTTTTCAGATAAGTCAAGGTCACTCTGAGAGTAAGCATTAGAAATGGGATTTGTGCAAAGGATCTCTGACGTGAGAGAGAATGTTCTTTCCTAACTATATCAATCTGTCCATTAAGTGCCCCTGTGATAAATCTGACTTTAGATCAAGAATTCTTAACAGTTTTTTGTTCCATAGACATGTCTGGCAATCTGGTGAAACTTAAGGACCTCTTAGAATAATTGAAAAAATGCATAAAATAAAATACATTGGATTATAATCTAGCAAAGAAAACTCAAAAAAGTTTTTTAAAAAAGGATAAATAAGTAGGAAAACTTCAATGTCTTGAAAACCCAGAGAGGAGAGAGTAAATATACAAGAGGAAAAGGTTTTCTGAGACAACTAGGTAGCACAGTGGGTGAGCATCAGGCCTGGAACTAGGAGGACTTGGGTTCAAATTTAGCTTCTGACACTTCTTAGTTTTATGACCCAGGGCAAGCTACTTAACCCCCATTGCCTAGCCTTTGTTGTTCTTCTGTCTTAGAATTGATACTAAGACCAAAGGTGGAGTGCTTAAAAAATAAATAAATAAAAGGAAATGTTTTCAGCTATGGCAAAAGCTAGAGAGAAATTTGGAAAAGGATAGAGAAAAGACCATCAGATTTGACAATGAGAAGATTACTAATGGCACCATGGATATAGAATCCTGGAGTCAGAAAGAATGATCTTCCTGAGTTCAAATGTGGCCTCACACTTAGTAGCTGCGTGACCCTGAGCAAGTCATTTAACCACGATCTACTTCAGTTTCCAAAACTATAAAATGGAAATAATAATAGCAACTATCTCACAGGGTTGCTGTGAGGATCAAATGAGATAATATCTTTAAAGTATTTAGCATGGTGTCTGAAATATGCCTTTAATAAATTATTATTCCCTTTTCTCTCTTCCTTAATACCTACTTTACAAGACTTGTGAAAATTAAAAGAGACAAGGTATATGAAACACTTTGAAAACTCACTTTGAAAAAATGCTATATGTTAGTTGTTGTTGCTGTTATTGCCTCTGGATTGTCTGCATATTTATTAACTATAGACAAGAATAAACGGTCCTACCACACTGTCCATGCTAATAACTTCTGGCTATGAATATCCCTTCATATTTCCTTGGTCTAACTGGTCTCTGGTCCTGGCCTCTCCTAGGCTGCCATATTCTGCTGACATGTCAGATCTAGCATATCAGAAAGGCATGTGCCAACTTTTCCCATTCACAGTCCCAACTTCTCCCCCTTTTCCCTGCCTGACTTCCCCACCCTCTTTCAGCTCCAGGATTCCCAAATGGTAGAGACTCAAAGTTTATTTTCTGCCTCCCCTCTACTACATAACCCTCCTGCAATAGGAATAATATCCTCATGCTCTACCCTCACTGTCAAGTCAACTAGCATTTAGGAATCACCTGTTATGTGCCAGGAATTATACCAAGCACTAAGGGTACAAAGAAAGGGAAAAACACCATCTCTGCCCTCAAGGAACTCCTTGGAGGAGAAAGCAATTATGTACAATGTACAGTGTTTATGTATGTATAGATAGGATAAAATAGAGACAATCTCAGAGGGAAGACACTAGCATTAAGAAGAAAGGGGAAGGATTTCTTGCAGAAAAGTGGAATTTTAATTTGGAATTGAAGAAAGCCAAGAAGCAGAAATGAGGAAGGAGAGAATTCCAGGCATGGAGAAGAGCCAGAGAAAAATGTAAGGAATAGAGAAAAAAGAATGGAAGGGTCACAGATAAAGTTAGGCTAATTTTTCCTCAAAAATGATTGAAATCATCCTCTAGATCAGTGGTTGCCAAACTTTTTTGGCCTACCGCCCCCTTTCCAGAAAAAAATATTGCTTAGCCCCCTGGAAATTAAATTTTTTTAAATTTTAATAGCAATTAATAGGAAAGATAAATGCACCTGTGGCCATCACTGCCTCCCTGGTGGGTGGTGATCACCCACCAGAGGGCAGTGGCGCCCACTTTGGGAATTACTGCTCTAGATTAAACTAGCACAGGAAGACTAAGAGCATCAATTAAAATTCCTAATAGCACAAGCCAAGACAGAAAGAGTCAACACTCCTCCTTCGGGTTTGGGTTTGTGACCAATGGGCCATTGTGGGGAACAATAAAGGAAGGGAAACTATGCTTAATGGATTCAATGCTGAATTCTTACTGAATAATACCTTTCCCTTGTTGTAATAGCTTTTCATTTGTTAACTGTCTCGAGTTCTTCAAGTACTTCATTTCTTCCCAGTCTTGAACCAGAACTGCTGGACTATCCTCAGTCATATGTGGACTACTAATACCATTGGCTAACTAGCACTTCTCTAGTCCCAACCACTTCTTTGTGCTATTTTACATCTCCCCTAGTCAATCTCACTCCTATGATGGCTGCCATATTCCTTTTGCCCTCATTAGGTCCTCTCAGAGTTATCTACTAACTGTTTCTAATTCTCCATTTAAGACACAGATTTGGCCACATTACTGTTTTTATCTAGAATTTTCTATTGCAGGGGATTGGAAATTGAAGGGATGTCCATCAATTGGGGAATAGCTAGACAAATTGTGGTATATGATGGAATACTATTGTGTAATAAGAAAAAAGGATTTCAGAAAAAAGATACAACTTACATGAACTGATGCAAAATGAAATAAGCAGAATAAGAAGAACATTGTACATAGTAACAGCAATAATGTACAATGGTCAACTGTGAAAGACTTAGCTACTCTAAGCAATGCAATGATCTAGGACAATTCTGAAAGGCTTTCAACAAAGAATGCTATCCACCTCCAGAGAAAGACTGGCTGGGAGTCAGAATGCAGATCAAAGCATATTTTCATTCATTCATTTATGCTTTTATTTTGGGGTTTGGGTTTTATGTGATTATTCACTTAAAATAATGACCAAAATGGAAGTGTTTTTGCATGATTTATATATTCACAGACACACACACACACAGATCAAATTGCTTACCACCTCTAGAAGCAGGAGGGGAGGGAGACAATCAATTTGGATCTTATAATTTCAGAAAACATTTTCTGAAAGTTATTACATGTATTTGGGAAAATTAAATATCTTTGAAAATACAAATTCTTTAATTTGACATTTAACATTATAATCTGGGACCATCTTACTGTTTTTTATTATTCCCTTCCATCTACTTCGTGTTCCAGATAAATTGAGTAACTTGGTATTCCCCTAAACTCCTGAGTTTATCCATCTCCTACCTCCATGCTTTTCTCTGTGTGGGGCTCTATGCTTAGAATGTCTTCCTTCTTGACCTCAGTATCCTTTTAGAATGATTAGCTTTTTTAAAAGAATGATTAACTTACTTTATAACTCAACTCAGGTATTGTCTCCCGTAGGATTCCATTCTGGACACCTCTAATTGTTAGAGCTCTCTCTTATTAAATCATCCTCTACTTCTTCATTTCCATGACCTCTGTAGTTCAAAAAAAAAAACTGACGTTTTTTCCTTCCATTTTCTCTCTTCCTCTTTTTAGCTTACCTTTTATTCCTCTCTTTGTTCCCTTACACTACTTTCCCATCCTTTCAATGAAGACCTCAGAATGAATTAATCTCTACTCCCCACCCCAGTCTGAATATCTCTCTTCCCCATTTTGGTTTTTTAACCTTCTATATCTCTTTCTATAATAATAGCTAATAGCTTAGAGTTCATTAGTCCTGTAAGTTTTGCAAAGCAATTTACAAATATCCTCATTTACTCCATACAAGAATCAAGAGAAGGAAGTATTCTTATTACCTCCATTTTAGAGTTGAGGAAAATGAAACAAACAGAGGTTAAGTGACTTGCTCAAGGTCACACAGCTAGGCAGTGCCAGCTAGATTTTAACTTGGATCATCCTAA
This sequence comes from Gracilinanus agilis, assembly GCF_016433145.1. NCBI lineage: Eukaryota > Metazoa > Chordata > Mammalia > Didelphimorphia > Didelphidae > Gracilinanus > Gracilinanus agilis. The sequence goes on along the minus strand of NC_058131.1, from coordinate 560,776,434 downwards.
TTCCAGATCTAATGCCTACAAGCTGCCACTTTCTCCTCCTTAATAACCTGTCTTTTTTTTTTTAACCCTTAACTTCTGTGTATTGGCTCCTAGGTGGAAGAGTGGTAAGGGTGGGCAGTGGGGGTCAAGTGACTTGCCCAGGGTCACACAGCTGGGAAGTGTCTGAGGCTGGATTTGAACGTAGAGACCTCTCATTTCTAGGCCTGACTCTCAATCCACTGAGCTACCCAGCTGCCCCCAATAACCTGTCTCTTTAACTAATCTTTACACCAAATTCAAGTACACGTTTATCATATTGACTCAAAAATATTTTAAGTTCTTTGTTTTGAATTTTTTGAGCAAATGAGCTAAACTTGTATTTTTATTAGGGGAAGATGCTTTTTTACTTAATCACCTGCCTATTTTTTTTTAATGTTTCTTTCTTCTGCATAGGGCATTCTTAACAGGAAAAAACAAAAAACTACTCTCCCTGGCTGAAAGGAATCCCATGCCCCTAAAGTATGAGTCAAGAGAATATTCATTAGCTATGGGTCTCTTCTACCTTCTCAACTTAAAAAATTATGCAATTCTAATGAAAATGATGGAAAATTTTGGTTTATAATAAGATGGGGCACAAACTGTGATGTCTTGAGATTCTAAATTTTTTATGACACATACTGGAAAAAGGTGAATCTCCAATGGCTTTTTTTTTTAAACAAGGCTTAAATTTTGTTTCTCTACATTAAAAAAAATGTCAGTCTTATGAACTCCTTAGCCAGACACCTTCACTGGCCTAAAAAGAAGATGTCGTTTCAGTCTACAGGCATCTATCTCAGCCTAGTCTGTAAACTAGAAGGAAGTAGAGAAGGCAAAAAGTTCATCACGGCCAGTCAGTCTGGTTCTGCCTGGTGCCTAGTTCCTGACCCATGCTGCTCCCCAGCTGAAGAGTCCTGTCCCATGATGCAGTTATGAACTCTGTGACTCCTGGTAGTTCATCCTAGAGGAAGCTGGCTATGCCCGACTGATCTTGCTATGCCCTTTGAGATCCCCCAGAAGGCGATCTGGGGCATTGTTTGTTAGCAGAACCCAGACCACCGGGACACCTAACAGATGGCTTCCTCTAATTAAATTACCATCTGAATGGCTAGAAAAAATACATTTCTGCTAAATAATTTGCTGCTTGGAGGAAAGAAAAATACCCACTCCCTCTCAACCATTCAACTAAAAAGGCATCAATGGGGTTGGGGTAGGGGGGAGTTACATAGCTCAATGGATTGAGAGTCAGTCCTAGAGAGGAGAGGTCCCAGATTCAAATTTGACCTCCAACACCTTATACCTACCTGTGTGACCCTGGGCAAGTCACTTAAACCCCCATTGCTTAGCCCTTACTGTCCTTTGGGACTTGAAAGCAATATGCTGTATTGATCCTAAGATGGAAGGTAAAGGTTTTTTAAAAAAGGCATCAATGGGAGCAGAAAGAACAATAGGCTTTCAAGTAAGAGATTTGAGTTCAAATTCTAACAGGGTCACTTATTATCTCTGACCGCAAGTCATGTCATCAATAAAGTGGGGATAATGTTCATAATACCTACCCAGAGAGGCTGAGTGTTATCATCTTTTATATAGATGGGTTCATATTATTATTTACTTCTAACATGTAAATACTACATATCTATCACAGAAATGGAAAAAAGCATGGATCTGGGAAAATACCTTAGTTATCAATTAGTTCAGCTGTTATATTTGAAAGAAATGGATACCCATCTGTTACCTTCAGGTAGAACAACAACATAATGGAATCCCTTGATTATCCAGAGAATTGAGAGAAATTACCTAGAGGGTTGTGTCTTGAACAAATCTAAGTCCGTTGGCATCATTCTATTTGCCTTATTTTCTTATCTCTATATATGTAATCTGGACACAGATCTTGGACAGCTAGGTGGCACAGCGTGCTGGACCTGGAGTCAGGAAGACTTGAGTGTGACCCTAGCAAGCTACTTAACTGTGTTTGCCTCAGTAGCCTCACAAGCAAAATGACTTAGGAAAGGAAACAGCAAACTTCTCTGATATCTTTGGCAAGAAAACCTCAAATGGGGTCAGAAAGAGTCAGACACTACAGAAAAAGATGGAAATCACAGATTCATGTATTCCTACTGAAAAGGATCAAACCTGAAGAAAAATTCTTTTTATAAGGGTTGCCCTCTTTTTTTACCCATTTTCTATTTCAGAAAAGACTGATCATCAAAGAAAAGCTTATACACTATCATTAACTTTGTGTCCATAATTCTGAGATTTGCACAGATGCCTTTTAATAACTAGTAAACTCCTGCATATCTGACAATAAAGAAGTTCTTTGGTGCAAATAATAATTCAATTTGACAGATGTTTCTTACGCATCTACTATGTAGAACACATTGTACTAAACCCTTGGCATACGAAAATAAAACAATCCCTGGTCTTAGAGAGCTTACAGTCTTACTAGGAGAATTATTTTTAAAAACCTCTAAGGGAAGGAAAAAAGTCAATGAAAAGCCTAGGCCATGATCCTTACCCAATAGATAAATATAGGAGCATTAGGAGAGAAGAATTCATAACCCTTGCAGAAAATAAGTAGGACATGACTAATGATGAAGCATGCTATTTACCTCCTGACAGACTAGTGATGGACTCAAGATGAAGAATAAGAACTATATTTTGGGACATGGCAATGTGGGGATTTCTTTTGCCTGACCACCCAATTTGTTATAAGGGATTTTTACCCCTTCTCTCTTTTTTTCCCAGTGGGATAGAGAGGTGGAGAATGAGATAAAAATAAATGCTCATTAGTTGAAAAAAAATTAAACTGTAAATGTACTCCATATCTTTTTGGTTTAATATTTTCTGCAAGCACAAGAAGCCTACATGAAATGCAGTGGCCTGAGGAATACTTGGAAACCAAACCAAAAAAAAAAAAAAAACAATTTGTTCCCTTTTCATTGATTAAAAATTTTACAGGGTCCTCTCATGCTAATTTTATTAAATTCTTTGTTTTCTTTCTTTTTAAACTCCTTACTACTCTAGGCAATGGCATCTACAACTTTACAAATGAGATTTACAGGCAGACCCAGCCCCTTTTTCCTTCTCTGCAAGGAAACTGGACTTGCAAGTTCTCCTTGTTCAATGTTGAATTAGAAATGTCATGTGAGAAAATTTACCCTTCTGAGGCCAGATGTTGATTTGTCTTGTTCCTGTTCATGCACACAAACTTTCCAGGCCATTTCAGAAGCAATTGTTTTGAAAAGAAATTGTTCTTTGATTCCATTGGTCACATGAATTCAGGGTCTGATGGATGACTATACCCCTGCCGTTATTTGCATACAAGTTTTCATTTGGATGGTTTGTAAAATCCCATAGCAGTCATCTCAATTAATAAAAGACTCTAATTATAAACACACATACATATATACTCACATATGAATGTTTGCATATACATGCATGTACATGTGTATATGTTGTACGTATAAATACAAATGTATGTCCAGACTAGTATTTTCTAAACTAAGTGGCAGAAATTGTTTTTGTATGTCAGGCAATCTAGGCTCAAATCCTTTATCTTTTTTTTTTTTTAACACTCACCTTCCATCTTAGAATAAACATTGTTGGCAGAGATTCTGGTTCAAGACAGAGGAGCAGGAAAAATAGGTAATGGGGGTTAAGTCACTTGCCAGGGTCATATGGCTAGGAAATATCTGAGGTCACATTTGAATTCAGGGTCTCTCATCTCTACACCTGGCTCTCAATCCACTGAGCCATCTAGCTGCCCCCAAATTCCTTATCTATTACAGATCAGCTATGAGACCTACGGAAAATAATTTTTCCAGCTCTCAGTTTCCTCATTTGTTTAATGAAGGTGTGAAACTAGATAATCTCTAAGGTCCCTTGCAACCATCTGAATCTCTGAATCAATATATTAAAGGAATGTATAAATCCTTGTGGAATGAGGAGAAGTAAGGGACAATGGGGGAAGAGATCTCATACCTTGAGATAAAAAGTAAAACTTGAGATCTAGGACATTAAGCTTATTTTCATGATGAAAAATTATTAGAAATGAGGAATCTTTTTATATCTATATAATTTCATATCTAGTCTTTAGAGGGGATATCAGTAATGTCAAAATGTTCTCAAACTATTCCCAGCATGCAGCATATTAGTACTCTCAAGAAGTGAAGTTGGGAATCCTTATAATGGGTACTAAATTATTTTTTTTCCCCACCTTGATCCCTAGTTTTTGGTCCCTTTGGCCCAGAAATTTCCAAGCTGTCGCCATTACAGTTTAATTCCTTCTTATCAAACTCTATCTTCACATCGTTCCTTTTCTAACTTCTACTATGCCCCCTACTTCCCATACACTCTGCCTCAAAACCCCTATGAGCCAAAGCACTTCATTCACCACATGTCATCTCTGCTGACTGTCTATTCTGTCTTATTTGCCTCCTGTAACATCTACCTTCCACCACATGAGCAATTTTTTTTAAACTTTCCTTTCTGTTTTAGTAACATCTCTAAGACAGAAAGGCAAGAGCTAGGCAAACACAGTTGTGTGGTTTGCCCAGGGTTACACAGATAGTAAATGTCTGGGAATGGATTTGAACCCAGGTTCTCCCAACTCCAGGTCTGGTGCTCTATCCACTGTGCCATCCAGATGCCCATGGAGCTATTAATCTCCTCTCATTGCTAGCCTTTAGTTTGTTCTTGATGAATCTCCTGATGCTTCTATGTTTTATTCCCTTTTGTTTCTACCTTTAATTTACAATCATAAAAATAACAGTGCCAACTCCAGCTTGATGAAGTAGCAGATGGTTAGAAATGGAATCAGGAAAACCTGAGTTCTAGTCCTGTCTTTTGAGTGTGACCAGAGAAAAGTCATTTACCCTCTCCATAAACAGCCAGCTCTCTAAGATGATGTTTGAGGAAGTTCTAGGTTTCAGGACCAGTAATCTTTCCATCAAAGTGCTTCTTAGCCCTTTAACTTGATTTCATATCCTACTTACCTTCTACACCCATCACTGTAACTTGACAGATCACAGAATTTTAGGGCTGGTCACTTGGGCCCTTCTAGCCCCCAGTTTCCTTATTTGAGTGAGTTAGACTAAATGATGCCTAAAATTCTTTTTCAAGGCTAAGATTAATTGATATTTTGGCTAAAGGGATGCTGGACACGAAAAAAGTTCAGAGAGAACAATCAGCAGAATCCAGTCAAATCTGACCCTGGTTCATCTTTCTTGTCAAAGAAATTTATTTAGGACCATAGATTTAACATTGGATGAAACCTTGGCAATCACTTTATGTCCCACACTTTTATTTTATATAAGAGGAAATAAACCCAATGAGGTCAAGTGATTTGCTCAGGGTCACACAGGAACTACAGAGCAGAATCAAGATTCACAACTAAGGCCTCTGATTCCAAATTCCTATCACAATGCCTCTGTGACAACACCCTAAAAATGGTCCAACAGCAAGAAACAGAAAGAGAAATCCTATTTAAAATCACTGCTGACAATACAAAATACCTAGGATCCACCTGCCAAGACAAACTCAGGAACTATGTGATCCCAAATACAAAACATTTTTCACACAAATAAAGTCAGGTCTAAAAACTTGCAAAAACAATAATTGTTCATGAATAGGCCAAAGACCCTAAAAACGGACCATTCTTTTAAATAAATAAGCAACTTAAGAAACAATGTTGGGGGCAGTTAGGTGGCTCAGTGAATTGAGAGTCAGGTTTGGAGACCTGGGTTTAAATCTGGACTCAAGACACTTTCTAGCTTTGTTAACCCCCACTGACTAGCCTTGCCTTTACCATTCTTCCATCCTGGAAACATTACACAGTATTGATTTTAAGACAGAAGGTAAGGATTTTAATTTTTTTAATGTGATAGAAAAGCATATGTCTATATATTTAAAGAGACAAAATTCTTTCAAGCAATGAATTCATTATCCTAGGAAAAGTGGAAACACTCTATCTCCTTGACCTTGTGTCTGTGACTTCTTTGTTAAATGAACATAGTGAACAAACCATGCACAGGATGTGAATGAATGTCAATGGCAAGCTCAGGGAAAGGATTAGCCTCTCAACACAGTTATTTGAATGTCATATTATCCTTCCAGTTCAATGCCAAGCCAGGCTCCTACTTATTTCCACCACAGTTTAGGCAAGGTCATAAGCAGTAGATTAAAAAAAGATAGTAAATCATTAACCCCAGTTCTCTTCTGAGGCACAAACTTCCACATCTTCCCAAAATTCATCACTGGGTCCCAGTCATTCTACACCACTCTGGGCTCTTGAACCAGATTTGGGGAAAGACCAATCCATTATACTTCCATACAATATAAGACGGCACTGTACTGCATACCACAGGAGATACAAAGTTTAAATGAATCTTATACAACACTAGCATTTTCAAAACACTTTAAATAAGTGATTTCGTTCAAGCCTTAAAACAACCAGAGATATCAAAGGCACTACGGTTATTGTTATCCTCATTTTACTGAAGAAGAAACTGAAAAACAGAAAGATTAAGTGACTAGTCCAGTATCACAGAGCTTCTAAAACATTAGAGATGGGATATCATCTAGGACTTTCATGATACTCAACCCAACAATCTGAACACTATTGGCACATAGACCACAAAGAGCTTACAATCTTGGCAAGGGACTAAAATGCCAACCCAGACTGCTGTGGCATACGACACTCATTGAAAGTTACAAAATAAAATTACGTGGTGAGAATCAAGAAGTTAGGGAGAGCCTAGACATATGACGAAGTCAGGACTGCTGGCAAAAACTAGTTCACAGCAGGTTGAGCAGGTGGAGCCAAGGTAGGGAACTTCTTTTAGGCAGCTCAGGAGCTCTGAGCGTCAGAGAAGGAATAAACCACCTCAGAATAAACTGAGTACCTCATTTCAAATGCTTCCCTTCCCACCAAAAGCAAAGGCATCTATGTAACTAAGAGCTATATATACAGCTTTTGCTGTTCACCCTTTGGAAGGTTAATAATCCATTTCTGGTTTGCATTTGTTAAAACTCCATTTCAGGTCCATTTTTAGAGAGGAAAAAAAAAGATTATCTGATATAGACAATCATCTAATTCTATGGTTATTTGCCATTTTCCTTAAGTTCCAGTTCAGAAGCAATTATCACTCCACTATTTTCCAATTTAGTTTATAGGCATCTCTACTGTGAGGTCATCTAGCCAGTGTTTTCCCTGATATGGAGCAAATATGAAGAAGGGCCTTGACCTACAAGTTCAGAGTAAGAAAAGAACAATTAAACAAACCTTCCACTTCATGTAAGAGTGACTTCAGAACCCACTTCTAACTGCAAGCCATCTTTTTGAACTCATGATATGTAAGTTCCCATCTTAACTAAAAATAAAGGCATTTTATCTCTTTTATGGCCAATACCTCCACCCCCAAAAAAGGGATTAGGAAACAAAAGAGAAAGAATTAAAAAGGGAAAAAATTATGTTCAGTTATTTCCTTAACTTAGAAAATAATTTCCTGGAAGATAAGACCCATCCATGTCTTTGGAATTTCCTGTAGAAGTAGTTCAGAAATAGTTCAACCTCTCACCACCTTTAACCCATGAAGTTGTTATGGGAGAGCCAATATCACTTTGGAACAGCTGTAACATCTGTTAGATAAATGGATATACTAATTACACTAAGGACCACCTTGCCCTTTATTTTCTTTCTTTCTTTTTTTTTTAATTTCTTCAGGAAACTGACCTCATACTGGTTAGAACAGTCCAGTTTCCTTCTAATTCCTAGAGTATAAATTTTGCTTTACATCTGGATCTCAACATGCCCCTGCCCACATTTTCAGAATCCTAACATGTGGTTAATACCAGGAAAATGTGACTTAACTTTGTAGTTCAAAATTCGGTAAACCACACCCACTCCCTTAGGGAGCTCATCTGCTCAGATGGTTTCTATTACCATCTGTAGACAGCAAGCCTTACAATTTGCTCTTCCAGTCCTAACTTTTTCCCTCCATCTAACTATAATCCTTAGTGGTCTACAAGTGACCTCAAATGGAAAGTCTTGCCACTACCTTAACTCACAACTGAGTTCAGATAACAGACTAAAAGGCATTAAAGGTCAGCTCTAATAACAAATTCTGTGATTTTAAAATTCTAAACTTTTCCTGTTTCCCACATTATTTTCCATGCTATCCAACTTCCACATGATAAAGTACCACACCACCCTGTCTGTGCCCCATTCTCATTGCCATTCATTCAGCAAACAAAACACACCAACTATTTTTACATAGAATCCTTCTACTCAGTCTTATCATTTCTATGTCCATTGCCAAAATTACTGTATTGCTTAAATATCCTTTTTATTTTCATTAATGTAACTTTTTCCATCAGGCTCCTTTTACACTAATCTTTATTCTATAAACTGAAAATAAAGACTTTTAACAACAGTATTACTCCAGTATGTAAAACAATTTGACATCTGGATCCCTACTGTTGTTGGATCAAGTTAAAATCCACCTCTCTATGTCTCAGAGACCCTCGGATACTTACTAGCTCCCCTACGAACCCCTGATGCTTCCTGGTCAAGTCCAACCCATGTCTTCCATTAAGTTAATTCAACAAATAATTCTTACAACTATTCAAAATGTTCAGTCATCAAAAAGCCTTCCTTAGGAATAAATAAAAATACAAATGAACACAAAACAACTGGCTAGATACAGACACTGATAAAGGATGTTAAGGTTGGATGAGATCTTCAAGATTACCTAGTTCGAGCCTCTCATTTTAGAGGAAGAATCTGAGACCTAGAGAAGGAAACCATTAGCTCAAAGTCACCAAGCCAGTTAAGTGACAGAGCCAAGTCTTGATAAGCCAACAAACTCTCAGGGTTCAATGAGCTTCCATTATATTACACTACCAAGGACATACATGTGTGAACGAACCTCTTTTCAAATAATAGGTATTTCCCCAAAAGTTTTGTTAGTTAAAATTTCTCTTAACTGAAACATAAAAAAAAAATTTTTTTCCACTGGAGAAACTGGAAAGGAACAACCCCTTTTAAAAAAACAAAGAATCTTTTTTTTTTCTTTATAAAAATTTATCTCCATTAGAAAGAAAGCTTAGGAGTAAGAAATCTTGTGACCTATTCCTGGTTCTGCCATTCACTAATTTAGGCAAACTGTAATCCCTCTGAGTCTTAGTTTTTTCATCTACAAAATGGAGTAATAGCTATCCTAACTATCTCAGAGGGTTGTTCACAAGATGAAATTAAATATTGCATCTGAAATTACTTAGAAAAGTATAAAATATTATATACACATAAGATTTTTTATCCCTACTGTCATCATTCTTTTTGTTGTTCTGTCATTTCAGTCATGTCCAACTCCCTATGATCCCATTTGGGGCTTTCTGGGCAAAGATACTGGACTGGTTTTCCATTTCCTTCACCAGCTCATTTTACAGACATGAAACTGAGACGGTTAACAAAGTTAAGTGACTTGCCCAGGATCACTTAGCCAGTAAGTATCTGAGGCCAAATTTGAACTCAGATGTTCCTGACTTCAGGTCCAGCATTCTATCCACTGAACCATCTTCCTGCTCCTTAACTGCTTTTTACCTGCTTATTTCAAATAGAACAAGTATACAGGTGTTACTGGGTGGTTGTGCTTCCGTCACTCCTGAACAATATTCCTTACCAATAGCCCTCCTAACACCAAGTCAAACAGGAATGTTGGGTGGTCTATTTGAGGCTTAACTTAGAACCCATGCCAGGAAGACATGGCTAATGATCTCAGTGGAAAATTCTCATTTCTATTCTTGCTGAAGCTACCAAGCCAGCTAGGAAAACTGTAAAATTCCACATACACCCAGTTTCACTGTTGCAGAAAACTAACTGGCTGAATGGCAGCTGCTTAATCCTTAGGGTCAAAGTCATGATTATCATCAATTAATAATTATCATTAACAACAACAAATTTATATGGTAATTCAGGTTTATAAAGCGCTTTCTTTTCTCATAATAGTCCCGGGAAACAAGCAGTGAATGCATGATGGTCCCCATCTTACAAATGAGGAAACTTAGGCTCCACCACCACACAACTATAAATGCAGCAGATGCCAAGAAGAAAGAATTGGGTTTTTTAATTTTTGGTTTGACCTTGGTCACATCAAAAATCCTACCAAAATTCCAATTTCCATATTGAGGAAATGGGAAAATCCACCTTTTTTAGAGACTTGTAAGCCTTTGCAAGGAAGCAAACCAACCCCATGAAAAGACAAGACTGCAATTTCTCAAAGTGACTGCTGCTTTTTTTCATTTTAGTGTCTTCCAAGAATTTCTCTTCCCGTATCATCACTACTTTGTGCAATCAACATAGACTAACATGTAAGTAAATAATAGCACTAGTACTAGATCCTAGAAGAGTAATTTTAAAATAGGTGCAAAAACACCAATGCTCAGGTGCGCAGAGGTGACAGAGATCACAAGAAGCAGACTTGTCCTTCATTTTCTATCCCCAAGATTCTTCTTGGAATCCTAAGAGTTCTACAAATACCAAGTGATTACCAATGTGTTTGATACAACTTTACACAAAGCAAGATTCTTCAAGAGCCTCCAGTGGAACATAAGCCCTTGAGGGCAGACTGTCCTGTTCCTGTATGTCTATTTTTAGGACCTAACAATCTGACATTTTGGCTAGAGAACCAGGAAAACCCAAGTTCAAATCTGGCCTCAGACACTTACTAGTTGTATGACCCTGGACAAGTCACTTAACTTCTGTTTGCCTCAGTTTTCTCAACTGTAAAATGTGGCCATAATAAGCACCTACATCACAGGGTTGTTGTGAGGGTCAATATTTGTAAAGTTCTTGGTGGAGAGCCTGGTACATAGAAGGCACTCCATAAATGCTTCATCTGCTTTGCACAATAGAGGTACTTGATAAATACTTACTGAATTTGAATTTTCTGGTTGAAAAGGTCTTGCATAGAGAAAATTAGCCTGGTGATATGAGTTGAAATGACTTGTCTAACTAAGTAGTAGAGATAAGAAGAAAATAGACAACCTCTACCTACAAAGTGGCCCAGGACACACTAAAATTCCAACCACACAGTAGTAGCTAGTAACCTCCTGGAAAGAAGAAGCCATGTTTACTACCCAACCTGCCTCTGAACATGAACTGTGCACAATGAGAATTTTAATAAACCCTGCTTGTACAGAATGAGGGATCTGCTGTCCTTGACCATCCCCTGAGACTTCTAGACAAAAGCCCAACTTGAACCACTTGACTTTTTATACAACTTTTAAATACAATTAAACTCTTAATGATGCAATTGGAGCTGTTAGGAAAATTGAGCACTCTTTTTGAAAGGGGAAAAAAAATCAACACCAAAGCAGTAATGACCCTGGGGGTTAAGTTAAAAAGCATTTCATCTCATTCCAAAAAAAAGAAAAAAAAAAAGAAAAGAAAAAAGCATTAAAAGTACAGAACACTACAAAGAAATTCCCAAGGCTCAGCTAAGGATTTCCGGCAGTTAATACTTCATAAAACAGCCTTCATTAAAAAGGCTGCTGGCTTTTCTGATTATGAGTAGAAAATTAGAGGATCTCTCCCTTCCAATCATGTTGCTGTGTCCTGTGGTGGCGACTGTTCATTTCAATTGCCCACAGAGAATTTTTTTTTGCCTATGCAGGAGGAAGACTGGATAACTGGCATACATTAGGATTATACAAGAAAATTGACTGGTTTTGTTAAAAAGAACTAAGCTATAGGAAAGTCAGTCATGTCCTTTAGTTGCCAAAATCCTCCAAAGATTAACACTGAGGGCAGCTAAATTTTTAACATATGTAAGTAAAATCACACTCCTTCTGTGTTATATTTTCTCTGACCTTAAAATCTGTGCCTGGTGGGTTTCTTCTAATGACTTTACCATGAACTTTCCCTGTAAAATGTATACTTTGAGGCCTAAGTTACAAGTTTAAACAGGCCAGCTAGTTTTTCAATGCCCCTGGAGATAGCCGCTAGGTACGTGGTCTAAGGATTCCCAGAACAATGCCATAAAAATGACTTTTTAAAAACTGCTGTACATTCACAGTTTGTGTTAAGGGTGACTATCAAGAAAGTTTAGGTAGTAAGTAGACAAGGGAAAAATCTTGCACAGGACTCCAGAATTACATCAAAACCACCTGTTCTTATTCACAGACATTCACAGGACATGTAGTTAAGGCACACACAACCTCGACTTCGAGGGAGGGGAAGGACAGAGTTCCTGGGCATATCAAAGGAATACAGGATTGTAGATTGAGAATTGGAAGGAACTTCTGAGGCCATCTAGTACAACCTCATTATTTTAGGGATAAAGAAGCTAAGACCTGAAAAATTTTAATAAAAAGTTTAAAAGCCCAAGGTCACATAGGAGGCAAAGAGGATTTAAACCTCAGTCTTCTAACTCAAAAGTCAATGCTCTTTCTACTGTACCATGATGCTTCGGTGGTGGTAACATTATAAATAATCACAAACATTTATCATCAAAAACTTTAAACCTGAGTTCAAATCAAGCCTCAGATACTTATTAGCTGTGTGACTCTAGGCAAGTCACTTAACCCTCCTTGCCTCAGTTTCTTCATCTACAAAGTGTGAAGATGGGATTAACTCTTCCCCTCTGCCCACTTTTAGATTTTTATCACCAGAAGTGTATACACCCCACTTATCTTTAAGTATGGGGAGGTCTGTGACCCAAGTGTGCTATAGTGGGTGATGAATCAAAACCCACTGACTGCCCTCTGGGCAGTCCTAAGCAAAGCTAAAGCTACAATTGGTCCACATAAAGTGGAAGGAATACACAGGAAGAGATGCAAAGAAGCGTCTTTAAAAGCAGTGGCAACTAACTGTGGAGTCAGTTCTTTGGAGTTCAGAGTTGGAGTTGGAGACTGGTGAAGGATCTGCTTCGTGAACCCAACTCTGAAATTTGGTGAGACTGTTCTTGAATCTCACCCTTTTAACTACCACGTGGGTGTGTGAAAAAGCGGACTCCTCTTCCTGGCTTTTCTGGAGGTTCTAGCCTCTGGAGAGGACCCTCGTCTTGGAGGAAGCCTCGTGGTTGGAACCCTTGTTTAATTTACCTCTGGGCCCTCTTTGCTAGGGCCTCTGAAGCCCTGCCTAGTTCGGACCACGCTGGAGTAATTATCTACTCCCTTATTTCCTTACTTTCACTCTTTCTCCTTTTGTAAATACACTACCATAAAAAAGTCAAAAATATTTTCAGCAACCACATTTTTATACAGTTAACCCAATCTTTAATTTTTTTACCTTACAAAAGTAAGCTGAAGAAGAAAAGGGCAAACCACGTCAGTATTTCTCCCAAGAAAACTCCAAATGGGGTCACGAAGAGTTGGACAAGACCAAAATGACTCAGCAACAACATGTGTCAAGTTCTGTGTTAAGTGCTTTAAATTATTATTTTATTTCCTCTTCACAGCCATCCTGGGAGGTAAGTGCTATTATTAACCCCTTTCTATGGATGATGATGATAGTAATAATAATAATAATAATGATAGCAAAGATTTATAGCACACTTACTCTCTATGTACCAAGTTCTGTGCTAAGCGCTGTACAATGATTATCTGTGGGGGCAGCCAGATGGTTCAGTGGATGGAGAGGCAGGCTTGGAGAGTAGAGGTCCTAGGATCAAATCTGGTTTCAGACACTTCCTAGCTGTGTGACCCTGGGCAAGTCACTTGACCCTTAATGCCTAGCCCAAATGCTTTTCTGCTTTGGAACCCATACATAGTATAGACTTTAAGACAGAAGGTAAAGGTTTAAAAAAAAATGATTTGTCCAGGGTTACACAGCTATACTGTGTCTAATGCTGAATTTGAACTCAAATTTTTCCTGACTCCAGTGCTCAATCTACTGAAACAGGAGAGAGTATCTTATAAATCCTCCTTCTTTCATGACTAAAAAACTATACAAAGTTCCAATATAGGACTTCTACTCCAAAATTGGATGGTTTGAGCTCTCTCAACTATCCTTATAACACCATTCATTCCTTTAACTATCTTTTAGTGATCCAGGTCAGGTGAGACATCCAGGCCAGTTGTCAGCTGCAGGCTATATCAGTCTCTTGAGAGAGAAGAAACCTGAAGCCCTTCCAGATGTGAAAATGATTAAAGCACAAAGACTAGGCAAGGAAGGGCAATAAGATATTTAAGAGTCTAAAATCTCTACAGTTTTAATAGTGAAAGCAACTGAATCCTTAACATGTGTAAATAAAATGCATTTCAACATCACCACCCAAATCATCCTCCCTCAGTGTCACACTCTCTATGATCCTATAATCTATGCCTGATGGGTTTCTTCTAATGACTTGCCAAGATCATTAAGGAGATTTCTGCTTTGTGGAAAAACTTGGCTCTGTTTGTTGACCCCTTTAGGCAGAAAATGGAACACAAAGCAAGCTTTGAATTAAGCAGATAAGATGCTATGTAAAAGCATAGAAAAAAACTTAAAATATCCAAGTAAATCAAGGTATAATGGTAATTCTCTCCAAACTGCCCCAGAGTCAAAAAAGAAACAAGCCAAGAGAAGAGGTAGAACTAATAATTCACCAGTATATACCCAGTCAGATTCAGTCACTAACTATATTGAGAATTTTTTGCTGAATTGATTTATCTTAGTCACAAGCGAGAATTCATTTGGGGAATGTGAAATGACTATGATGCCAAGATGATCAATAATCAAGTTATTTTTAAAGATCGGAGAGTAAGAGCACAAAATAAATCATTGTCTTTGCCTTTTATATAATTAGAGAATCACTAATTTTAGATTTGCAAGGAGGAATCTTACAGGTCTTCTGATCCAAACTCCTTCATTTTACCAGAAGACCTCTAAGATTCCAGAAGACCTCTAAGAGGGAATTGAGGTTCAGAGGGTATAACTGATTCATTCAAGTTCATAAAAGAAGTAACTTTGAATCATGTCCAACTGTTAAAGTGACAACTAGGTGGATAACAAACATGGAGTCAGAAAGCCCCATCTTTCAGGATTCACAACTGGCCTTAGAAACTTAATAGCTGTGGGACCCTGGGCAAGTCACTTAACCCTCATTAGCCTCAGTTTCCTCATCTGTAAAATGAGCTGGAGAAGGAATGGCAAACCACTCTAGGATCTTTGCCAAGACAACCCCAAATGGGGTCACAAAGAGTTGACTGTGATTAAAACAAATGAACAACAGATTCAAGTTTAACTTTTCCTAAGAAAACTGCAAACTAAGTAAAAATTAACTATTACTGTCTTTCATTATGTCAATTATGTTTATTACCTTCATGTATATTTCCTAAGTTATATGCATTAAACAGGGGAAATGTAGAAAAGATAGAGATTTGATATGATTCGTTTTATTGGCTCAATCTTATTTTCTTTATTCACAAAGTTTGAATCCAAAAATTTGAGCTAAGATAGTGATAGTGATTTCCAGGTTAAGAAGTTAATGTCAAAGGTAGGATTAGAACACAGTCCAGTGTGCTCTCCATTATATCACACTGTCTTTTCCTAATTCTCTATTCAGCAAAATGAGTGCTAGATTTGAAGGGCTAAGCTCGATTCCTTATTCACTGTGTAATCATTGGCAAGGCTTTTTGCCTCAGTTTCTTCACTGTAAAACGAGTGAGTTTGACCAGATGACCTTGAAGTTCTCTTCCAACTCTAAGGCTATGATCCCATGATCCAATTTGATAAATATTTTTTCAGGGCCCAGTTACGTACAAGGAGTACTGTGTGATTCTGTGGATTGATCATTCTACCATAATTATAGTGACAACTCGGATGCAGTAAGCCCTTCTTCCCAAAAAGCTTCATGGTAATTTACTGTTTTTCAATTATGGAATGGTAATTGCAAATGACATGAAATGAAAACTCACTTTGTTTGGAACAATAATAAAAAGCCTGGGAAGCAGCTATATAACTGGGTTATTATAATTTGGGGACAATTATAAATAGCCATTCCTTGATTTGCCTGTCTTAGCCTTTTTTATATTTGATTTAATTTGATGGAGAAAAGTGAAACTGAATTAATTTTCATTGCTTTGGGGGACATAGTTTTGATGTTCTGTCTAATTTCATCTTACTGCAATAGCTGCTTTTAATTGTTATTGACCTTTTTATCCATATATGATGGGAAAGCAGTATTGATCTATCAGGGAAAAACAGACAAGACAATATATCTAATGCTGCATTTCCTTCTTTCATTTACATTTATTACCTACGGCCTTTGAATCTACAAGTTTAATGTTAACAGGGCATGTGCTGGATAACATGCTCAAATGTAGATGAAGGTGGCTGTGAAAAGACCATCAGATCTTAGAGGACAGACAGGAATAGTGTATTAAGAAGAGCGCAAAATTGGGAATTAAAAGATCTGCTCCTGCCATTTAAAAACCATGTGACCTATGGCAAATCAAATTCATTGGGTTTCAGTTTCTTCATCTTTAAAATGAGAATAAAACAATTGTCCTACATTAATGCATTGCTGGTGGAGTTGTGAACTGATCCAACCATTCTGCTCAAAGGGCTATAAAAAAATGCCTGCCCTTTGATCCAGCCATACCATTGTTGGGTTTGTACTCCAAAGAGATCATAAATAAACAGACTTGTATAAAAATATTTATAGCTGTGCTTTTTGTGATGGCAAAGAACTGGAAAAGGAGGGTATGTCCTTCAATTGGAGAATGGCTGAACAAATTGTGGTATATGGTGGTGATGGAATACTATTGTGCTCAAAGGAATAATACACTGGAGGAATTCCATGTGAACTGGAAAGACCTCCAGGAATTGATGCAGAGCGAAAGGAGCAGAGCCAGAAGAACATTATACACAGAGACTGATATACTATGGTAAAATCGAATGTAATGGACTTCTGTACCAGCAGCAATGCAATGACACAGGACAGCTCTGAGGGATTTATGGTAAAGAATGCTACCTACATTCAGAGGAAGGACTGCAGGAGGGGAAACATATTAGAAAAAACATTTGCTTGAATGCATGGGTTGAGGTGGACATGATTGGGGAAGTAGACTCGAAACTACCACACCAATGCAACTATCAACAATTTGGAAATAAGTCTTGATCAATGACACATGTTAAAACCAGTGGAAATGTGCATCGGCCATGGGTGGGGGGAGTGAGGGGGGTGAAGGGGAAAGTAGGAGCATGAATCATGTAACCATGTTAAAAATGAATATTAATAAATGTTTAAAAAAATAACAATTGTCCTGCCTACCTCAACATTGTGGTAATGATCAAAGGAAAAAATGTAATCGAAAACACTCTGAAAACTGTAAGTCAGTACCCAAAGGTTCTAAAACTGTTTGGCCTCAGAGTCACTTTATAGTCTTAAAAATTATTGAGGACCTTCCAAAGAGCTTTTATGTGGGTCATAGCAATCAATATTTACCCTGTAAGACATTAAAATATCTTAGTATTATTGTTAAAAAGTTTTGACCTCAAAGATTCCTACAAAAGGTCTCAGGATACGAGATTCCCTGGAGTACATTCTGGGAATTATACAAAATGAAAACGAAACTTTTTGTGATCTGTGTTGGAGGATGATGTTCTGTGATCTGAGCCAGTGTGGACAGAGTAATTTCTGGTCCTATAAGAAAAGATAGATATTATGCAACATTGGCTAATGTTAATTTTTTTTTTCTTTTGGGCTACTTGTGTTATTTTTTTTCTTGCCCTGGAAGCTCTGAATTAGGGCTATAATATTCCAAGGAGTTTCTGTTTCCAGAGTTTCTCTCAGGAAGTAGCATGGGGATTCTTTCCATTTCTGTTTTGTCTTCTGATTCTGGATAGAGACCTTTTAAAGTTTCTTGAAATTATGTCCATATCTGTATTTTGTTCATAGATTTCAAGTAGCTTGATGATTCATACACACACACACACACACACACACTTATACACTATAAAACCATTACTTCTGTCTCAGAATTGATATTAAGTAGCAATTCTAAGGCAGAAGCGTGGTAAGGGCAAGGCAACTGGGGTTAAATGACTTACCCAGGACCACACAGCTAGGAAGTGTCTGAGGTCAGATTTGAACCCAAGTTCTTTTGACTCTTAAGTCTGGTTCTCTATCTACTGAGCCACCTAGCTGCCCCCTAATGATTCTTCAATAATCTCTCCTTGATGTTTTCCAGGTTACTTGTTTTTCCCTGAGGTCCTTCATATTTTCTTCTTTTTTTCCCCCAGTCTTATGATTTTGTTTTATAGTTTTCATTTTGGCCAATTCTAATGTTCAAGGAGTTGTTTCTTTGTTAAAGTTTTGTATCTTGTTTTCTAAACTGTTAATCTTCTTTTTTTTTATTCTCACTTCTTTTCCCATTTTTTCCTTTCATTCTCAATTGGTTTTTACAATAATTTTCTAGCTCCTTTCCTAAATTCTTGACTCTTCTAGAAATTCTTTGGGGGCTTTGAGGCTTTGAAGATGTTTTACTCTCTTCTTTTGAGTTTGTCTTTGAGTTTTCCTGTTCTTGTAAAAACTCTTTGGGAAAAGATTCCTTTTTTGTTTGTTTGCCCATTTTTCTAGCCTTATTCTTGATTTTGGAGTTTATAGCAGTAATGGGCTCTGGGTCCTTCTTAGGGGGAGATTTCTGGCCTGAGATTCCAAATTCTTTTACAACCCTCTGCTGCCCTTCACAGCTCAGGCTGGGAACCTGAAAAAGATTCTGGTACTCTCAAGGCAATATGATCTGGGGACAAGTTCTGCTTACTATCCTCCTGGTATGAGTCCAGCAAGTTGCTGATCCATGTTTGGATCTGGAAAAGATTCTGGTACTCTCAAAGGAATATGATCTAGGGACAAGTTCTGCTTACTATCCTCCTGGTATGAGTTCAGCAAGTTGCTGACCCAAGTTTGGATCTGACAGCTTGTCTCTTGTTGGGAATTTTAGTCAACTGCTACTGGATTAGCCACTATTAGCCTTCTAGAAGGCTCTCAGTTTCAGTCATTGAACTATAGGCTCCCCTTTGGTCTGTGATGCTTGTCCTGATTATTCTATTACAGGCTATCATGTTGAAAAGGAGGCAAGATCAGAGTTCCCACTCTACTCCTGGGATCAGAACTCAAATGATTTGCTTCTGAAACTTGTTCCTTGATAAGTATATAGCTACAGCCTACATAATACTCACAACTGCATTTCTCCACACTAGATCTGTTACTTAGAACTGGGCAATGGACAAAAGAGCTGCCAGATGGCACCTTTTCCTAAACAATTATACACCTGATCTAGTTCAGGTATCCCCTGAGATCTCTTTCTGCCCTGGCTTTTATTCTAGTACCTAGTTTTGCCTGATTTTCAGTTTCTGGGCAATGAGATACTCCCCAGTTCACTATTCTTGGCTAGATCCCATCCCCAGTGTCTAAAGATCTCTCTGTTTCTCTAAGCTGCCTTGAGCTAGAAAAATGACTCACTATGACTTTCATGGATTTCCCAGTCCAAATTCAGTGTGGTGTATTTTATAGGTTCTTATGGACAGATATGGTGGGGAGCATTAAGCTATACTGCTTTCTCTTAGACATTCATCTTGACTCTGGTTAGTGTTATGTAGCTATAAACCATTATTAGTTTTCTTGAGATAGTATCTTTTTACAAAAAGAAGAATAACTTGGAGCCAGAATACCTATATTCAATTTATCCATTTAGCTATTGACAAATCACTTATCTTCACTAATCCTTGGATTCCTTATCTATAAAATGGGAATAATTATAGTTGCCCTATCCTATGGCACTGGGGGGTTGTTAGAAAAGCATCTTGTAGAAAAGAATGAGGAAAACAAACATTAAGTGCCTACTATGTGCCAGGCACTGTGTTAAGTACTTCATAAATACAATTTTATTTGATTCTTACAACTCAGGGAGGTACACATTCTGATAAAAATAATAGCACCGACTATTATCATCAGCATTTTATGGCTGGGGAAATTGAAGCAAGTCAAGGTCAAGTGACTTGCCCAGGATGACACAGCTAATGTCTGAAGCTAGATTTGAACTCAGAACTTTCTGATTCCAGATTCAGTGTTCTATCCATTGAACTACCATATATACATTGTATCTTATAAAGTTTGCTATCAATAAAAGTTATTATTATTAATACAGCATGAGAAGTTTTCATCCTAATAGTAGGTTTCGAAGGAGGTATCATTCATTGTGACTCAAATACATGTAAGTCTCTCAGAAATTAAATGGAACTTAAAACTTTTTTTTAAAAATATACTTGGTCTTTATTTTCTGATAATATTTTCCAAGATTTGTGGCACATTTTGGCTCAAAATCTGATCATTTGGCAAATGCATTTATAATTAAACATAATTATGAATCTTTGAAATAATAACAGTAGTGAACATTTGGATTTTTACTTGGGAGGCAGCTGTCTGTAAGAATCCATGTTGATGCATCATTGAGAATGCCTGTATTTTGGATAATAATCACAGTGTGTTGTTTTGCTTAATTTGTGGGCAGTAAAAGAAGGGCAGGGTTTACAAATAGCTCTCTGTCATACAGTATAAATGCAGATCAGAGTTTCTGTGGAAATATGAAGGTTAATGAATACTCAGCTAAAAAAGAACTTAAAACTTCTCAATACATGCACATACCTGAATCTCCTGACTCTCCATGTCACCAGTCCTCACAAAAAAAGGAAAATACTATGTCATGAAGAAAAAAATACTTTGAGGTTTAATGTATTGGAGGACACTGAAAAATTTGGGGCCTCTCCTGTGGCAAGAGGTAAGCAAGTGTATAAAAAGTTGACCACTGATAGGAAAGAAGCATCATCATCCTCCCTTTATAAAGATAAAAATCCATCAAGGCCACCTCTTCTTATCAGCCGTGCCTCCTTCACCTTCTGCTTGGACATTTCTTTTTTTCAGTGATCTCAGAATCTGCATGATCTCCAAGAAATCACAAACAACTGGGTGTTCCAATTCAATGAAAGGAAGTAATAATACTAGAAAGCTATGGAGATGCAACAACAGTAGAGTAGAATTTGTGGAGTTAATATAGCCAAAGCCTTTGACTCACAGTGCGCTCTTCAGCAACTATCCTCTGAGAGGAAGTAGAAACCAAAGACTTTTCTTGGTGTGATTTTGGATTTCTTGAGTATGGCTTTGGGAGAGTTCATGAATTTTGGGAGCAGCAGCAATCTGCCAAAAAGGTACACTATTGTAAGTAATGCTTATGCCCTGAGGAAAGTGAGTTTTCCTTGGATCACGAATGGTTCCTTTGGTGATTTGACTATTGCTGAAAAAAGATTATGCAAATTCAATTTATCTCCTCCATAAAGAGTGAATTGTCATAGATGGGCTACAAATATGTCTTTAAGCACCACATACATCACAACCCCTTCACACTTTAGTGGCCATTTAATGAGTTGCCAAGGCCAAAAAGAAAATATCACTTGGTGGCTACCCTTTTGATGATGAGCCTTTTACATTCAGCTGTGATATCTGGTCCTCAGACTACCTAATCATAATATATCACCAGTCCACATTCCAAGTCTTTCCAGCTTGGCCAGACCAGAGTTTGTGCTTCCTTGGCAGACCCTTCAGAAACCCAGTATCTCTCTACCTAAAGGAGACACTGAAGGAAGACTTTAAAGATGTTTATGTGATAGCCCTTTGTTAGCATGTAAAGCACTTTAGAAATGTGAACCTGGAAGAGATCAAGATCATCTAGTCAAACCCATTTTTTTTGCAATGAAGAAACTGGGGTCCAACAAAGTAAAGCTTATACTTACACAGTGATCTAGCATCCTTTTCACTGCACCATGAATTGGGAAGAAAGTGTGATATCATAGAGAGAACAATGATGTAGCAGAGAAAACAATGACCTGGGTTTCTAGTCATAGCCCTGTCATTAACTACTTAACCTAGGCCCATCCCAGTAGATACCCAATTAATTTAAATAGCTGATTTCAAATATTGGAAATAATAAATACAAAATTGAGCAAGTAAAATATACTACTTTATTCACTTTACAAGGAAAAAATTTGCTCACTATAATATGGGGAAAAGACATAAATAAAAAATACTGAGAGGTAGGTGGCACAGTTAAGAATGCCATGTCTGAATTCAGAAAAACTTCTCTTCCTGAATTCAAATCTAGCCTCAGACATTGACTAGCCATGTGGTCCTGGGCAAGTCACCTAATCCTGTTTGCCTCGGTTTCTTCATCTGTAAAATGAGCTGGATAAAGAAATGGCAAACTTACTCTAGCATCTTTGCCAAAAAAATCCCAAAAAGGGTTATGAAGAGTCAGACAGAACTGAAAATGAACTCAGCAGCAACAATAACATGGAAAACTGCAACTGATTCCCCTTCTGGAACTTAGTTTCTTTGCCTATAAAGTGAGAGAGAGATGGACTGACAGATTTCTAGAATCCTTTCTGACTCCAAAATTCTATGATGCTCATTTCCTCTCTGTGTTTAAGCTGATAAACTGCAGAGCATATCATTACAACCAGGCTGATTTAAACAAAGAAATAGGTTTTCTTCAAACTCATCACACTCTATTCAACTATCACATGAATGTTCAAAACATCTATCTTTTCACTTCTCTCTTCTTTCAACAGACAATATGAAAGAACTCTGTCAGAATCTATTTTGAGAAGCCAAGATTTAATTTTTTTAAAATGCTGATCTGTAAATGGCACAATGTATATTAATACTAACTAGGGCAACTAACTGCCCTAGAAAAGGATGACAAAAAGAATATGAGGTTAATCAAATAAAGGCACTAAATCAAGACAGAGATGCTATAGGGCAGGGGCCAGAAATTTCTAGATTCAGACTCTAATTCTTTTCTGTCAGTGAAATGACTCACATTGCCTAAACCTCTAATCACCTAATAACATGAAGAATAAAATGCTTTATTCCTACCCAAGGAAGAATGCTAAGGAAATTTTTTAAGTGAAAATTTTAGTAATAATAATAATTATATAAATACAAATATTTTATTTTATATGCATATATATAAAGTAATAAAAATAACAATAAAAATAATCATCTGGAAACATTTAAAGAACTTTCATTATGGGTATATAAGTCTTTTATTCCCAAACCCCCATGACTTCTAAAAAAAACCTTACCTTTCATCTTAGCTTAAATCTTACATCCACCTTACCTTACATCTAATATTGTGTATTGGTTCCAAGGCAGAAGAGCAGTAAGGGCTAGACAATGGGGGTAAGTGACTTCTCTAGAGTCATACAGCTAGGGTTTTTTGAGCCCAGGACCAGGTCATGTCTCTAGCACCCTCATGACTTTTTAAGTAGATAACTAGAAAGACCACCATTATCCTCTGCTCATAAGCATGCTTGATTTCAATGCTTAAAATGTGAAAACATTTTTCATACTGATGAATGAAGATAAAGCAATCTGTTTTTCTATTTTTTTTTTAAAAAATACTGAAATGACAAGTACCCTGTTTTAAGATCTATTGCAATGACATGGGAGGCCCATATTCAGTTTACTGACCTTGGTGGCTTCTTCTACACTCTCTCGCAGAGCCTGGAGTTCTGCATCATATTGCTCCTTGAGTTTATCCATCTCCTGATCATGGCTAGACACTTCTTCTTTTAATGCTCCCTTCAAAGCAGTGAGTTCTCGTTCCCGCTTTCTTAGCAAATCTTCTTGCTCCTCTTTGGCTATTAAAATATCTTGTAGATCCCGCTTTGTTTGTAATAGTTCCTAAAAGATTAAAAAAAGCAAAGAAGAGGGTAGGAAGAGAGCAAAAGTAGAAACTTTTCAAATTTTTTAAATTGAAAATTACAATATTGGTGACCCCCATTTCTCAGGAAGTGAATTCAAAAATAAATTACAGGGTGAGAGGCTAGTGGATATTTCAGAGAACTGTGCTAGGCTTCTCAAAAAGGTTATGTAGTCTTTCTAAATAATAAGAAATTTTAGGAAGAAAAAAGTCACTCACCTAGAAAATTTATACTAATTTGAAATATTTTATAGTACTAATGAAATGAAGAACATGCTCTTATCACATAGAAGTACTTTACTCTAAAATATTCCTCATACTATCTGGGACATTTTTTCACAAAGCTCAGGGGGTAAAGTTATGAGGTTTGTAAGGATTCTTAAGTGCAATTTGCTATCTATGTGACCATGGACAAGTCATTTAATTCTTTAGCTTCAATATTTTCATTTGTAAAATAAAGAGTGTTGTACTAAATGGTTTCTAAAGTCCCATATCACCTCTAAAATCCTATGATACAAATAGAGTACACTGTAACTATGGTACTACATTGTACCTTTGAGAATACATTAAAGTCAGCTAATTGGAAGGTGTTGATAAGTTCAGGAAAAAATTCTAATTCATTTTTCAAGGCAACCATGACATTAGCTCTTTCAAGAAATCTAATAAAACAATCTCTCTTCCCAGATGCTCCTGCAGTTTGTCAGATGAGTTAATGCTGGTCCCTACTTGGTTACTTTATTGTGATTATCTCTGAACCTTTCTTTCTAAATTACTGTTACTTGCTTGGTTCCTGCTGATTACCAGACCTTCTTCTGGATTCTCTGGAGATAAGGGATTCCTGGTGCCTCCTACTTGAGTCTTCAGAACCACTTTCCTGATTCTGACCCATTTCTTTAAATCACATGTTTCTCAATTGTTTTGTTTTGCCAAAATATCAATCCCTTTTCCACCACTTATCTTTCCCAGGATGTGTCTGTGGTTTGTAATGCCTTGACTTTTGTTAAGGCTGCCAACTTAGAGCCTGTTCTATATCAAAATATTATTATCTCTAAGGCAGGTATTATTGTTTAAAGGGGACTGTGTAACAGAAGTCCAATCAGATTACGGCATCAGTACTCATCACTGAAGTTTACTGGGGCCTGTAGTTTTCTCTTTAAAGATCACAAAATAAGGGGCAGCTGGGTAGCTCAGTGTATTGAGAACCAGGCCTAGAGACAGGAGGTTCTGGGTTCAAATCTGATCTCAGACACTTCCCAGCTGTGTGACCCTGGGAAAGTCACTTGACCCCCATTGCCTACCCTTACCACTCTTCCACCTTGGAGCCAATACACAGTATTGACTACAAGACTGAAGGTAAGGGCTTTAAAGAAAAAAAACTCAATTAATTAATTAATTAGTCAATTGATTGATTAATTAAAGATCACAAAATCTCTCTGGAAAGAGTCGTTTTTGTTTTTTTTTTGTGAGTGAAGAAGTATTTTCTGGGCACCCAAAAATTAGAGAACAAAATCAGGATGAGCCTAATTCACAGGTAGAAAAATTACAACCAAAGAGATAAAACCAACACCGAGCTCAGATGCAATATTTCTTTCTTCTGGGCCAAATGTCAGAGGTAATAAGGGGAAAAAAATTAAAAGTTTAACAACAACCCCTGACAAACATAAATTAGACATGATATTTTCAATGGTGCTAAAAAGTCAAAAGATCATTGGCAAGAGCAATAAAAAAATGATTTCTGGATAATGAAAAAAAAAACTACTTAAGAAAAAAGCTATTTCAGTCTTATTAACCCTCTAGAAATGTAAGCTATTTGTAACCTCTCCCAGGAAGTACTTGCCTAAGTTCATCTTTACTAGAAAGGGGTAAATAACCCAGAAAGCAAGCTGATATCAAGAGATTTTTTTTTAAATCAAGTTTCAAAGATGCAACTGATATTAGACTTTCTTTTGACCTCTGTCTCACACCCATTATCATAATATTCTATAATTAATGTGCAAATTGATGACCTTGAGCAATGCAGGAGATAATTAATTATATTCTAAATAAGAGATCAAGTAAATGTATAATAACATTTTTGAAAGGCTTTCATGAGACTTAAGTTAAAAATAAAAAAAGTTGGGAGTAGGTAGGTGGCTCAGTGGAATGAGAACCAGACCCAGAGACGAGAGGTCCTGGGTTCAAATTTGACCTCAGACGCTTCCTAGCTGTATGACTCCATGTAACTCACTTAACCCCTATTGCCTAGCCCTTACTGCTCTTCTCCCTTGGAACTAATACAAAGGATTGATTCTAAGACAGAAGGGTAAGGGTTAAAATAAAAGTTCCCTACAAATAAAGGCTAACTATTTAGCACATCTAGATTGGTGTATCATTCCAGAGTCTTGCACAGCTCCGATTTTACTGTTTTGTCTCATGTCCAGAGATGTTTAAGAAGTTGTAAGAGTTGATAAAGAAATGGATCTATTGGAAAGTCCAGTTAAAAAAAAAACATGAATTTAAGGCTAACCATGGAAGTTCTTTTTTAACTTTTTTAAATAAAATTATTTTTTTTAGGTAAGTTTATAAAATCTAGAAAGCAGAAGAGAGTGATCGATAGTATCAAAGCCACAGAGGGATAGCAAGGTAGCACAGTAGATAAAGGCACCGAGTCTGTGGTCAAGAAGATCTGGGTTCAAATCTGAACTCAGATACTTCCTGGCTGTGTGAGCCTAGGCAAGCCTTAATTCCCATTGCCTAGTCTGACTACTTTTATGCCTTAGAATTAATTCTAAGACAGAAGGTAAGAGTTAGTAAAAACAACAACAACAACAACAACAACAAAACATCAGAGAGATCGGGAAGGATAGGAATGAAAAAAGGTCATTATATTTGGCAGTTGATACTGGAGAGTACAATTTCAGGTGAGTGATGAAGGCAGAAGCTAGATTCCCAGGGAGTTTAGAAGTCAAAGGACAAGAATATACATCTTGTGTATATTCACAAACATATATAAAATTATAAATATAGACTGTATATATATGTACATATACAAAACCATTTTATAGTTTTCACACTGTATAACCATTTTGCATGAAAATATTTACATGAAAATACTTTATATCTACTGAGATCTTAATTATAACTCAAAATTGTCATTATCAAACAATTAATCATTTTATTTTCCTATAATTCTACTTTTCTGCTTCTTGCTTTACCATCAGTCTCTGAACTATATCTTGTAAGTTTGCTGGTCCTAGCCAGCCCTTCTAACCTGCAGTGATTTAAGAATAAAATATGACAATCTGAGGACCTCAAACCAAATCTAGGATATAAGTACTAGATACTGTCCTAAGTAAGGTTTGGAGGCCATCTTTGGCTTACTTTTTTATTCTCAGTTCTATTTCAAACAGTTGAGATTATTGGAAATCTAGCCTCCAAATGAGTGTAATGTTATCATAATAGCTTCTATTTAGTTGTTTTAAGACTTAATTCCTATAAAAAAATCATCTGGTCTCTTCCTACCTCTTCCCCATCCCCATGCCTAAAAAAATCTGGTTTGACACCTCTCATAGACTTTCCTAATTGCGGATATGGTATCTAATAAGAAACAAATTATTTCTGTAGTTATGAGGCTCAAATTTACACAGTAAAAATAAAGTACAAGAAAAGTGCTGGTAATAAAACCTTATATGATCCAAAGACTAATCTAGCTATTTAAGCAGACTAATCACCAGATTTTCTGCATGAGATTGGATTTTCCAATCACAGAATGCTCAAGGACTACCAAGTTTTAGAAGGGCCATGATCTGTGTTAATGGAAACAGTATTCATACCAACAAAATTTCTATTCCCTAAAGTATTATATTAATTTACTGCACTTCATAAGGCAGGTATAGTGCAGTGAATGGAAAGTGGTCTCAAAGTCAAGAAACTTTGGGTTCATGTCCCAACTCTGAAGCATACTGGCATTAACTTCTTAAAGCACTAGGCCAGTGGTGTCAAACTCAAATAGAAACAGATCCCTGCAGGCTGTATAATGATTTAGAAAATTACAAATTAACATTATCTATGTTGTATTTTATTTATTTTATTTTACATTTTCATCTGATTCATAGCTCATTCTTTGGACTGCACAATACTAAATCTGACATTTCTGACCAACACAATTCTCTTAGACTTCAAGTAGCCTAGATAGATCTGATTTTCAGCAGGCTTTCCTTACTTTTTTTTTTTTTTAACTTCTGTCTTAGAATTGATACTAAGTATGGTTTCAAGACAGAAGAGTGGTAAGGGCTTGGCAACTGGGCCAAGTTACTTGCCCAGAGTCACATAACTAGCAAGTATCTGAGGCAACATCTGAACCCAGGATCTCTCATCTCCAGTCCTGATTCTTTTATCTACTGGGCCAGCAAGTCCTCTTATACCTGAAATCACAGGTCTAGTCCTTAACTCCATCTTCCATCACCCACAATGCCTAATAGTGGTGGCAGATAATAAATGCTCAACACATTTGCCAATAAGTACTAAATGTAAGTGTTAAATAATTAGGGAGAAGTAGGAAGGAATAAATCAGCCTAGGAATTTAAAGTACTAATTGAACTCAGGTACTGACCTAGATTCAGAGTCATGTATTTCTTCTCACTGAGAATCTATTCTCATTTAGAATATGCAATTCCAGGTAAGGCACAATCCTGCCACCTGAAGATATTTCCTTCCTAACCTACAAGAAAAGATTCCTTTGGTGCAGAGTCTTCGAGGTAACTGTATTCCTCACCTCAATTAGGGCTCCCTTCTCCCCATCATCTGAGTGTTTTGCATTATCCAATTCATCATGCATTTCTGAGAGCTGATCTTGGAGATCTCTGATTTCTGTCTGGTGCTGCTCCCGTTCCATCTTCACCTGAAACAACCTTATCAGGGAAATGAAAACACTGTGAGAGAGTTTCACCAAAATGTTTTTGTTTACTGCCAGAGCCTCATTCATACAATATAAAACACTTTTAATGACCCAAAACAACTCTATGATCTCCCTTGTTTCACTAAGTAAAAACACTTCTGATTTCTTAGAAAGTCAACAACCACATCAATTGACTTCTGGGGAATAACAGCTATAGTCTACTCTATCAAGAAAGAAATAGTCAATCAAAGGATATATCATTCTTGAAATTTTTTTTCTCAAAGAAGAAATGACAATTTCACCTTAATTCTGACTTTTTAAATTCAAGGATGGGAATGAGAAAGTGGCAGAAGAGAATTAATTACCTTTAATACCCATTTTCCTAATAGGATCTTCCCTCTTGGGTAACTGCATTCTACAGTTCTCTTTCTCCCTTCTCCTCATTTTTAGTATCTTCAACATCCCTAGAAGGCCTCCTTTTTATCTTTTCCTCAAGTAAACCTCCTTCTGTAACTAACTCTTTATGAAGGTAAAGACTACATCTACTAAAATTTATATGATCAAAGTATTTTGAACAGGAAGGAATTTTGCAGATTCTCTAGCACAACCTCCTTATTTGACTGATAAGGAAACAGAGGCTGAGAGGTTATGCAGCATTTCCTATAGTCACATAGATAAAAGACAGAAAGAAGAGCTAGCATAAACCCCAAGATCTTCTGGCCTTTCTTACTATACTCCACTGCCTCTGGTACACATACTGAATAATGTTAACCAAAAGGCCAGGTTATATATTTCATTGATAATGAAAAAATTAATATAAATGATAATGATTCTAATCCTTAGGATTCTCAATAACTCTTCAATATGTACCACTTCATTCTCTGAAACATTTCTTTTGAATACATTCTAAAAATACCAGATATTAACATAATGTCATAATAGTAAAATCATGGTTGAATTGGTAAATAATATAGCACTTTTTTTAGTCCTCACTATAAAGAGTAAAAACTAATTAGTGACATGCCCATCTTAGGAAAAATTTTCTTTTTAGAGATTTAGAATTAAACATAAGCTACTTTGTGCAGTGTCTAAAACAAGGCATTTTTTCAAAAAATGCAAAAGCTAACATCTTTTTAGTTTTCAATTAGCTAGATACTTTTCACATTCTTATGTTCTATAAAATCAGTCTTTGGATATTTCTCAGTGATAAGGGTATTATACAATTGGATATTAAATGTATGTGATCTGAACCAAAACCAGACGGATAAGGTCTATTTCAAGGTGTGAGAACAATTAAAGCAAAAATAACTTCCTCTCAGCTATCCAGCCTCCCATGTCTAGACTCATCACTGCATAAGGAAAGCTAAAAAAAAATTTAGAAACACATACACAAAATTATAAAGCTAAATGAAAAATACAGTTTTGCCTATATATCTCCAGAAAAACTCAAGTGGGGTAGCAAATTAGAGAGCTTACTCCTCTAGATTTTTCCGGAGTTCCATTTCACTGTCATCCAGGCGTTTTTGCAAGGTCATGGTCTCCTTCTCCTTCTCCTCATGTTGGCTTCGAAGCTCCTCAAGGTTGGCTCTCATTTGGTCTCGCTCTTCTTTGATGTTTTGCTGATTCTAATGTAAAACAAACATTAATTTTTTAAGTATAAGCTGGCATGCAATTCTTTGCACATCTGTACCATCTAACAAAATCCTTGCTTCAAGAACAAACACATTAGCCATCTTTCTCTACATAGTTCCTTCCCAATTATATAACTGCATTTACTACATAACAGAAGCATAAGTCTATAACTAAAAAAGGAATATAAAAGAATAAATAGGCAATTAGAACTGGAACTATTTCATTGGTATAGGAAACTTCATAGGTCAGGAAATTACTACTCATCTACAATTTATAATCTTAAGAGAATTACCCAGAGCACTGAAAAGTTAAATGACCTGCTCACGGTCACACAGTGTATCTAAGGCTAGATTTGAATCCAGATCTTCCTAGTTTCAAAACCATTTTAACTCTCTAAATACTACTAATAAAGTAGAGTTGAGAAGCAAAGCAAAACGGGCGAACCATACTTACTACAATTGAGAGTTTGGGATAAAAAATTTTTAAATTGTATTTCCCATTAACCTTCACTCTCTTGTTATTCAATTTTTTACTTATATATTTTTAGAACAGCCCTGGGATTTAATTGGTCTGAAAAACACCAAAAAAAAAGGAAACCCATTCTATGAATGCAGACTGGTATCTGCTCTCTAACTTATAATCTTAACATTAATTGGTACACTGATACATTAAAAGACTCACCAAAGGTCTCACAACCAGAATATATCAGATTTGATTTGAACTGAGGTCTTCCTAACTATAGCCACTGAACAATTTGCTTCACAATCTTTTGTCCTTCTTAACTAAAGTAAAATGTCTTCTATACTATTAGCTTATTTTGTCTTTTCTGTATAATTCCAGTCTTGGATCTTTCATTTTTGCTTCCATACTTCCAAATCAAGTGGCAAATGCCACTAGTCCATAGATGAAAGTCAATATCTCATAAATCGTGGTCAGAGACAACTTAGAATACTTTTTTCTGACCAATTCAACCCTTCCTTCATGTTGGCATCTCAAAGGGTTTACAGTATTATTCTTTAACCAAGACAATGAAAGGAAAAAATATGACTTTGTAAATCCTGAAATGTCAACAATCTAAAAAACTCCTTTGCTGAATTTAAATTAATTGGCTGTAAAAAGCTATGCAGTAACTATAATTTTAGGTCAAGCAACATATTTGAAATATGTTGTTGTTTTTATAAAAAACCTTACCTTTCATCTAAGAATAAATACTGCTTATTGGTTCTAAGACAAAAGAGTGGTAAGGGCTAGGCAATGGAGGTTAAATTAAATGACTTGGCTGGGGTCACACAGCTAGGAAGTGTCTCAGGTCAAATTTAAACCCAGGACCTCCCATCTCTGGTCCTGGTTTTAATCCATTGAGCCACCTAGTTGTCCCTTGAAGTAGGTTAAAAAATTAATTTGAAATTAACCATGTTGGGGATGTTGGGGGAACCTGTAACTTTATCTGTGTATCTAGCATTTTAGATACTAACATTAGTAAATGCTGCAAACTTGTTCTTGTCTGACAGTCCTGGATAATAATATGGGAGAAACTAAGAGATTAAGTGACTTACCCACGATCACACAGCTAGTATGTCAAAGGGCATGACTTACAACTCAAAGAAGGAGAGCCCTCTATCCACTAAACTACTCTGACGTCTTAGGTCTGTTATCCACCATCCCATCTCGTTTTACAGCTGAGGAAACTTCAAAAACATGTAATTTGCTCATGTTCACACGGCTAGTAAATTTTTCAGGGAAGATTCAAACCCAGGTCTTCCTAACTCCAAGTCCAATCTGCTTCCAAATTAAAAGGTTAAGTAATACATGCTTCAGTATACATTACATACATCTTCAAGATAAACATTCAAAAAAAAGTCAAACCTTAATTTCTAGGTTGAGCTGTTTCTGAAGTTCTGAAACCTCCCTGTTCAGCTTGTTTCTCTGTTCCAGTAGCTCTCTGACTTCAGCCGAAGAATCAAAAGCCTATAATTATGTAGAGAGATGATATTTCACATCCAAGGTATTTTTTTCATCTTCCATCCTAGTCCCTGCTCTTGCCCTTTCAAGTCTTGTGACCCACCCCCAACGTAAAGAAGTTAAACCCCTGCTCTGGAAGAGCACAGCACAAGTTAATCTTGGAAAGTGTTCTTTCTTCTTGGAGGATTTATTTCCCTCTATGAAGCTAGATCACCTAGACAGTAGAAAAACAAGCCTGAAGATAAGACCCATAGAAAATGTCACTGGCCAGTCCAATTCTGAGTTACAAGAATTCTCTCCACTTTTTTATTTCTAAAAATATTACCATGGTATCACTCAAACGCAATTGGGTATAACCTCAAAGTGATTAGCAAACTACTCATATGAATTGGAGGTGGGAAGGGGGGGAGGTGTTTTGGGGTAGGTGGACTAGGAAGAACCATGGAAACAGAGGACAAGGTAGTAATTGCAAGCCAAAAGAGTAGTTAGTCCAGTGTTTTCTCAAGTTTTCTGAATGGGAGCATGCCAGTGGGTTGTGTGTGTTTCACTTGGAAAGAGCTACTTCATAGGGCAGGTCCAGGAATGTGAAAATTGATATCAAAACAGGGTTCTTAATAATCTCAGAAAAATCTGAACCACTTGTTTTAATAATCCAGACTAAGGAAGAAGGTAGTCTATGCTTCCCTCACTAATAAGTCACAAGCAGGAAAACATTGCTCTCTTTCCTGAATGTATATTACTTTGAAAGGTGGGCTCAGTTCCCTCCCCCACCTAAGAGTAATCCCAGGTTCCAAGTATGTCTGAAGGCTGGGAATGGGGACCAAAGTGTAAATGATCACCAATTCTTTTCCAATCATATATTTATTAAGCATTTAACAGTGTGCAAGGTTCTAAGAATACAAAGACATTATAATTAAGAAACAGTTCCTTCCTTCTTTCAATTGGGAGGTTATCTCTAATTCCCTTCAATCCCTATGATTCAGAAACATGGGCTCCAGATAGACTTTCAGCTGTTTTCTAGATCTGTGAATCAGATCTGTGATTTAATTGCTAAAGGGAACTTCCTCTGATCTCAACTCTAATCAATTTGTAGTCCTACAGAGTTGCCTCAGGAACTAAGACTTTATGTGGCCTTGCAAGTGTCACAGAGGCAATATCTCCTACCAATGGAACTTGGACCCAGGTTTGTCCCATGTCAGATCACAACTCTCTACTCATGGTATCACAGGGTCCCAAGATATTTTCTCCTTCTGCATGCATACTGTGTGGGAGATGTAGTGTTTTCTGCATAGAATTTCCCCAATCTCCCCTCTTCTTCTTCCCCCTCAAGCCTGGCTCTTCACTAAACTCCTGATTTCAATTTAAACAATCTTAGGGTATTTACTATGTGCCTAGCACTGTGCATTTCTGTAGATTCAAAGAAACCTAAAGCATTCAGGAAACTTGCTTTCAGGAAACTCACAACCTCACTGGAGAGAGAGAAGAAAAATCCTCAGAGCCAAGGGCAAATGCTACAAGAGTACAGAAAAGGAAGAAATCATGTAGGCTAAGGCAGAGTAAGAAAAGTTTCATCTAAATGCTGACTGAGTTGAGCTTTGAAGTATAGGCTGGACTTTGATAAGTAGAAAGGAGATGGGAATGGGTTTCTTATGTATTGGGAAGGGAGCAATATAAAAAAACCTAAGTAAAGACACAAAGGCCAGTCTCATCTCCTTGATGGAAGAGGAATGAAGGAGAAAATCTAAAAGATCTGGGTCACCCCCTGGATGAGACTAGTCAGACCAGGAATGTAGCTGAAGAAGGATGAATAGATAAGGAGGATTACAGATAACAAATGATCTTGATGAACATTAAAAACTATTTGAATGACTGTATAGACAAAGTGAGGAATTTTTTTAAAGAACCTTTATCTTCAGTCTGAGAATCAATATTTTGTATTGGTTCCAAGTCAGGAGAGTATTAAGAACCAGGGCAATAGGGGTTAAGTGACTTGCCCAGTCACACAGTTAGAAAGTATCTGAGGCTAGATTTGAACCTAACTCCTCCAAAAAGATTTGGCTTTCTATGTACAGAGCCACCTAACTACACCCCCTTCCTAAAGTTTTGAGGCTGATATGGAGAACCATCATGTCTCCCACCAAACATCCAAGGCACTATTGTCAAAACCAATATCAACTCAAGGTTTGTCCTCTTGCAGCATTTCCCTCCCTCCCTTCCTTCCTTCTTTCTTTTCTTTTCTTTTTTTCTCTCCTCTCCTCTCCTCTCCTTTTCTCTTCTCTTCTCTTCTCTTCTCTCTTCTCTTCTCTCTCTTTCTTTCTTCCATTTTTTCCCTTGCCTTCCATCTTAGAATCAATACTAGGCAATGGGGGTTAAGTGACTTGCCCAGGGTCATATAGCTAGTAAGTGTCTGAGGCCAGATTTGAACCCAGGGTCTTCTATCTTTAGGCCTGGCTCTCAATCAACTGAGTCATCTAGCTGCTCCTGGGAGAAATGTTTTGTTGGAGGGAAAATTATTTGATGAAAATAGTATTTTAGAATGAGGCAGAGTGGTACTCCAGAGAAGAGCACCAGCTCTGAAGTCAGAGGATCTAGGTTCAAATTCTGCCTCTGACATTTACTGCTTATGTGACCTTAAGTGAATAAATCATACTCCTTCAGTTTCCTCATCTATAAAGGGAATGGCCTCTGAATCCTCTTTTAGCTCTAGATCCATAATCCTGGGGCCTGGCTGATTTGATCATAGGCTGAAAAAATTAAGGTAGAAAAATCATTTAGGACATCACTGCAATAATCCTGGCATATGGTGTTCTGGTCCTGGAAAGAGTAAAATTTAATTTGCTGTCTTTTCCAGAAAAACTCCTTCATCACAGTATCTTTCTACTGAAGAGAAATGGAGAGGGTTTGTTTAGTCTTCCTCGACCTGAACAAATTGGCATAGTATTTCAGGGTTAGTTTCATTTGGTTTGGGGTTGTTTGACAGGGTGAGAAAAGAACCCTCAGAATAGATTATATTGTTCACCTACCTGCCAGTTCTCTCTTTTCTTCTGTCCTAACCTGTTCAAATTCTGACACCATCTTTCACCCAAGTGATGATTTCTAAATTTTCTACACCCTTCTGTTACATCAATTAAGCACCATAACAATAGTTTGCAAAAAAAAAAAAAAAGAAAGAAAAGAAAAAAGAAAAAGCCTAGCCTCTCCAGATGCTGTGTAATTATAAGCACAATTTCATTTATTCCTACCCTCCCTTGGAGGGAATGTAACTAACTACAAAAGCAGTGGAAGGAAGGTGCCAAGCCCAAGAGGATTGCTAAAACAGCTCCTCCCACCTCTCAGGACAAATGCCCATTCGCCCTCTCTCCCTAGTCAATTTCTTCTTCCCAGCAAAGATAGCCAAAACTGACTACCCCCCTGACCCTCTCCCAGCATTACCTCCATAATTATTCAGTGGCCTGAGGACACATGCCCTACAGCTTTTTTCAGCTTTGATATCTCATGCCAGTGTAAACAAACAAACAAAAGTTGGTCCTGGTCCTCCCCTCCCCAAATCACATAATTACTGAGACTAAGTCTGGGTGTTGCCTGAGTAATCAAAATGTAGTTGAGTTTTAGATATGTTCATGTTTGTGCTAATTCTAGGGGAAAAACTAAGACCTGGAAATGTATGCATGAGCTCTAAGTGGGATGGTGATATTGAAGTGCAATGCTGCTAAAGATCTTAAGATTTTTGAAGTAAACTATGTCTGGAAAGCACCAAAGGAAACCCCAAAACCCACCTTGAATAAATGGGGGAGTAAAAAAATTCTCTCTCAGATATTTGTAGGGGGACTCTGAGTCAGGAAAGAAAGAATCTAGATCAGAAAAATTCTGGCTGGAGAGGTTGGGGGGAGTGGGAGTTGAATGTACCACAAGAGAAGTCTGGAGGACACCCAGAAGCTCCATAAAAATGTTAAGTGGTAGAGAGAAAAAAAAAAAAGGAGGGAGTCCTGCCTAAGGGCTGTCGGGGGCTTGGTCTCCTTACCTGTTCCCCTCAAGGTTTTATGTTCATTTAGCAGAAATGGAAGAACTCAACTTCAGCTCCAATCTCTAAAATTTTCTCCTCTCTTTTGACCCACTTCCATAGGGACAAAGAACACAAATTAAATTCTCTTATATCAAATAACTTGCAAACTTCAAACTACAGTGAAATGAATGAACTACTCTGAGTAGTTCCTTGGAGTACATGAGCTCAGACCTAGGAAGATAGAAGGGCTTTCAGAGGCTACCTGACCCAACTCCCTCATTTCATGAGGAAGCTAAGGGAGGATGATTTACCTAAGATCACTTGGAGGTGATAAGCATGGGGCAGTGGGATTTGAACCTAAATCTTCTAATTCTAGCACCAAAGCTCATTCTACCATTTCAGACTGACTCAAATACAGAATGTGACCTGTTTTTCCAAGTTTCCACCCCCTTTCCTATAACATCATGACAGATTAATTCAATCAGTTTCCATTTCTTAACCAATTTGTTACTCACTCGTAGAATCTCTTGACCTAAAAACCTGGCATGAACTTGAGGCTCTCTAAGAGTTCTGAAGACTTAAGTACAGTGTTCCCTCACCTATCATGGGAGTTACTTTCCAGAGACCTCCACGACAGATGAAAATCCATGAAGTACTGGCACTATATTATATATATATATATATATATATATATAAAGGTTTTATAAACCCTTCCCCCTCTCCTATATACCTTTTCCACACTCTTATTAACCTATAGTCACTGAGCCGATCAGCATCTAGGATACAGAACACAGCACTGTGGTTGGTCACCTTTTATTCCATAAGCCAATAGGTGCTGATAAGTATAACTCTGTGATACAGAATTATATGTATGTATTTTTTTAAAACCCGTGATACAGTGAAGCCCTGATAAGTGAACCACATTATAGCAAGGGACAACTGCATATGCCAATTCATGGGTTTTTTTCTGTATTCAGTAAGCTTTGCAATGTTATTATTGTTGGCTTGTATCTTAAATTATCGCTCAGTATTTAGGAAAATTTAAGAGCTCCCAAAGAGTAAGTTTATTAGTAACTTGGTTGAAGAGAGAGAGAGAGAGAGAGAGAAAGAGAGAAAAGGATAGAGAGAGAAAGAGAGAGAGAGAGAGATCTATGGAATAATCAAAAACTACTAGGATTTACTGAATAAAATATCATGTAGTCAGTTTAGAAAATGTGGTTTAGAAAAAAATAAATTTGGCAATTTAGAGAATGGATAAGAAGGAAGGAGGAAAGATTAGCAGCAGGGAAGCATAACAAGGAGGCTATTATTGCAAGTGAAAGTTTCTAAGAGCCTAAATTTGGGTAGTGGCTTGGTGAGTGGAGAGATGACTGATAGGTGATGATTGTATACATAGAAACAACAAGATTTGGTCACTGTTTGGATATGTGGAGTATGGGAAAGTAAGTAGTCTAGGATCATACCAAAGTTTTGATTTAGGGAGATGGGCAGATGGTGGTACCTTCAAAGATAATAAGAAGTTTGGAAGAGGATAGACTTTGGGGAGAACCAACAGGGAAAGATAATGAGTTCTATTTTGAACACATTGAGTTGAAAATGCTTATAAGATATACAGTTCAAAATGTACAAAAAGTAGTTGGAGAGGCAGGACTGGAAACTGGAAATTGCCTAGGACAAGATATAGAAATTAGTGAAGAGATGATTAGTAAAACCATTTAAGATGATGAGGTCACCAAGTCTGGGAGAAAGAGAAGAAAGTCTAGAATAATATGAATGATCACTGAGAAAAAATGGTCACACAAAGAAAAGAGAAAGAGAAAGCAGGGTCATGAAAACCCAGAAGAAAAAGAGTATCCAAATGGAGACAGTGATCGTTGTCAAATGCTGCAGAAAAGTCAAGAAGGATGGGGATTAATAAAAGGTCATTAGATTTGACATTTACAAGATCACTGGTATGTGTGCAAAGAGCAGTTCCAGTTGCATGGTGAGATCAGAAGAGGCATTGTCAAAGGCTTAGAAGATCTTGAGAGTAGAGGAGGCAATAAATATAAACAGCTTTTTCAAGGAACTTGACTAAAAAAGGAGGAGGGATATGAGACAACAGCTTGCAGAGATGGTCGGGTCTAATGATGGTCAGTAATCAACAGTGAGATGGAAGCCAGTGTTATGTAGTCGGGCTACAAGAATATCCAGCTTGGGACAACATATATTAAGAGGAATATTGACAAACATGAGGTCTATTAACAAATTTGGGTGCATCCAGAGGAAATTCAGAGGTGAAGGGCTTCAAAGTCATGACAAATGAGGAACTGTTGAAGGAAAAGAGGTTGCTTAGCCTGTAGATGAAAGGACTTAAGAATAATAATCTTAAAATACATGAAGGGCTTGTGTGAGGAAAGTTCTCCCCCACCCACACCCCTCTTCTGGGTGACAAAGCCAGGGCAGGCATCTGCATGAATCTACGTGAGTCTGTGTGAGTTTGAGTCATTTACATCACGAAACTTGGGTCAAGTGACACAAACTCACATAGATTCACACAGATACCCACTGGCTATTACCCAGAAGGGGGGTGGGAGAGAAAGAACTTTCCTCACACAGCCTCTTAGATGGAAGAGGGATTAAATTCTTGTGGCTATATAGATTTAAACAAATGGGTAAAAATTACAGTAATTTAGCTTTAGTTTCAATATAAAGAAGACTCTTCTAAGA
Source organism: Gracilinanus agilis (assembly GCF_016433145.1). Taxonomy (NCBI): domain Eukaryota; kingdom Metazoa; phylum Chordata; class Mammalia; order Didelphimorphia; family Didelphidae; genus Gracilinanus; species Gracilinanus agilis. Next base: position 560,737,495 of record NC_058131.1, on the reverse strand, counting down.
GAACTACTGGGTAATGGAATGGACTTACTAATGAGGTAGTGATTTCTTTATTCCTTCAAATGTTCAAGGAAAAGCCAAGCAACAATTGACTAAGTCTGGAGCAAGAGGAAATTGATATATAGGATGGAGGACTGGCCAAATAATCTCTAAAGCACCTTATTTTGCTTATACCAATAAATAAAATGATAGCCTAGAGATAAGTATGCTTTTTCATCTCTCCAACTAATAGTCTATATTTGATGTAAAATCCCAATTTACTCGATTGTTTCCTTGTGCACTTCCAGCTGCTCGAGACTTTAAAGTCTGAATCTTCTCAAAGACCAGGTTTACTTTTCGCTTAGTAGCATCATCATTATCGGTGCTCCTATGGGGGGAAAAAAAGCATAAATAAACCTTGTGAGATACTACTGATTAATTTCAGATGGAGTTAAATCTTTGCCTGAGGAGAATAAGGGAAATAACTGTGAGAATTCCCAGGCTCCACACCAAATGAGACTGATCTCAACTTTTCAGTGGCACAGTAGATGTGACAGGAAGTTACCTAAGCCACATAGGGACTATGTGGCTTGCCCTAGATTGCAAAGTCTATAAATGACAAAGGAGATTTGAACCCATGTCCTTCCTGACTCCAAATCCAGCATTCTTATTCACTGGGTCTTGCTCTAAAAGCATTAGAACTACACTTAAAAGGAAATGTAAGAAAATCTAGTGTAGTATAGCTGTAAATCAGTCTTTTGTAAAGTACTACAATAAGCTATAGATTCTGAGAAGTTTATTGATACAGGTATGGTTTTTTAGTGTCAGAATTGTCATGGTCTTTGTTTTTAATTTGTTATGTCTGCTACAGCTCAATTTGGGAAACCACTTTCAGTGTCCCCATTTTTAATTAAGCAGGAGCAGCACCCAAAGTTGGAGAATAATCTTTAATGAAAACTTGGTATTTTGGTCTTTAGTTCAAATAGTTCATACATTCTCCCTAACAGGAAAGTCCATTCACACAAGGAGTTTTCTCTTGTCTCTGACTCAGTGTTTTGGAGAACAATTATATGGCAGTAAGAGGCAATAGTGGAAGAGGAAAAACCTGGATTTGAATCTCACTTTTGTGAATAACAGCTCATAAGAACCATTCTTTAGGCCAAGTTGCTTATAGCCTCGGGCCTTCAATCAATCAATAAGCATTTATCAGGTATCTATACTAGATACCAGATATTGTGCGGGGCTAAGAGCTGGAGAAATAAAAACAAACTTTTTTAAAATTTGTAGAACGACAAAATTGGACTAGATGATCTCTATGGTCCTTTCAAACTCTAGATCAGTGATTCCCAAAGGGGGCACCTCGACCCCCTGGTGGATGCTGCAGCGATCCAGGGAGGCGGTGATGGCCACAGGTGCATTTATCTTTCCTATTAATTGCTATTAAAATTTCAAAAAAATTAATTTCCAGGGGCGCTAAGTAATATTTTTTCTGGAAAAGGGGTGATAGGCCAAAAAAGTTTGGGAACCACTGATCTAGATCCTGCTATCAAGAAATTCTACCAGACTTGATAAAGAATGAGAGAAGGAAAGATTTAACAAATGTCTGGCCTAGAATTATACAGCTGACGGGCAGCTGGGTAGCTCAGTGGATTGAGAGCCAGGCCTAGAGACGGGAGGTCCTAGGTTCAAATCTGGCCTCAGACACTTCCTAGCTGGGTGACCCTGGGCAAGTCACTTAACCCCCATTGCCTACCCTTACCACTCTTCTGCCTTGGAACCAATACACAGTATTGACTCCAAGACAGAAGGTAAGGGTTTTAAAAAAAAAAAAGAATTATACAGCTGAAGTTGCTGTTTAAACGAAGGCCTGAAACCTGTAACCCACATTAACTTTTTGAGTCAAGAAACAGTCAGAAAATTATGACGCTAATTTTGATTTTGTACAAACTAGTTGACAAGTTTTCAAATAAAACATTTGCATTTGAAATAATAGTCTTATGCTTTTTTACTGAAAAAATATTCATTTTAGGGAGAGGAAATGTCTTCTCTTGAAATTTTAAATATTGTTACAAAAATTTCAGCCTTTTAATTATATTCCTTTTATAAAACAGTCACCATATAGCATCTACATGGCTGAAGGACATGAATATCCCAAAGCATTCTGACAGCAAATAAACAATACTCATCAAAAATTACATGGCTCATGGCATTCAAATAAATGAAGTCACTAACCCTTCTTTGAGGTAATTGTAAAGGATCTGCTTAGCTGTCTCCTCATTTGTTTGTTGAGCGAGCTCTTGCTGGCCTTTCAATAGGTCAGGTGTGGCCTAAAACAGAACATTGGTCATTACATGATCACAGGTAAGTCTGCAGGAAGAAGATGTATGCTTGATGAGCGCTTCAAAACATATTTGAGGGACAGCTGGGTAGCTCAGTGGATTGAGAGCCAGGCCTAGAGACAGGAGGTCCTAGGTTCAAATCTGGCCTCAGATACTTCCCAGCTGTGTGACCCTGGGCAAATCACTTAAGCCCCATTGCCTACCCTTACCACTCTTCTGCCTTGGAGCCAATACACGGTATTTCATCCAAGATGAAAGGTAAGGGTTTAAAAAAAATAAAAAAAAACATATTTGCAATTTTTTAATACATTTCATGTAGGATCCTCATTGTGACCATTACTATTCCCCCACATATACCCCCTTTGTCTACCAAAACTTTGGCTACCTTACTCCATATTCTCACGTTTTTCTCTATTTGAATAACTGAAGTGATACATGTTCTTCCCAAGCTCTCCCTTTCTTAATTAAGGAAAACTTACCTTAGTTTAATTTAAAAAAAATTTTTAAACTCTTACTTTCCATCTTAGAATCAATACTATATATTGGTTCATGAGGGCAAAAAGACCATATGCTTAATCATCATCAGTGTCTAGTGAAATTTTCTACATGATTTCATTATATTTTTTAATGAATTGAAATTTCATTATAATTAGAGCTAATACTAGGTTTATTAATATTTTATTTAAAATAACCTTTATTTATATATTGATTTATAGCTGACTAAAACATTTCCTCACTACAATGTAGTGGAAATGGTTAATACTATCCTCATTTTACATATGACAAAACCAAATCTGAGAAGTTAAGTGACTTTCCTAAGGTCACAGTCAGAGTAAATGGTTGACCTGAGACTCAAACGCAGGTCTCCTGATTCCAAATCCAATACTGTTTTCTCTACAAATTGTTCTCTGGTGATAAAAAACCTCCCCTAAGTAGTGTGGATCTACAGGTGCAAACTGCTTCATGAAATTTCATATTCTAGGGTATTTTCTAGGCAACTATGTGGTTGTCAGGAAAAGAGTTCAAATTCTATTTCTGACACAAGCTTTGTGTTCTTGGGCAAGTCATTTAATCTTTCTCAGGCTGTTTCTTCATCTATAAAGTGATAGGTTGGGCTTCTTGGCATCAAAGATCCCTTTCAACTCAATATCTATGATCCTAAGAAATGTGATGACATTGTCAGTGAGTTTGGCTTAACTGTTTTTCTTTGTGGCTGAATGTGGAGGAAGACATGTGGGAGGGAAATTATATTTAAAGGTCATCAAATTTCTTAAAGACATATCATAAACCCACTGATACTGATAAAAGTACAAATCAATGTGACTTTTGAAACTCCAATTGAAATGGAACTCTAACCCTAGAAAGAGGAGAAAGCAAGCATAGCACCAAAAATAAGAAGAGCACCAGGTAGAACAAATAATTAGCAATTTTTCAAGAGACTTTTAATTTATCTACCTGTCATTCTCACAGTATCTGAAAGTTTCAAGTTTTCCTTCAAAACAGTACCCTTAGCTCTCTGCCTTTAATCTATAGAAACCAAAGGTGTCCTCTGAGTAGAAAAATATATTTGCCCTTTAGATTTACTACATAAATGAATTTTCCTCATCTGTAAAGTGAAAGGTTTGGATTAGATGACCTCTAATGTCCCTTGTCCCTTTCTGCTCTTAATATGCTATAACTCCAAGTTACTCAAAAGCAACTTCAGAATTACATATTTTCCCACTGCCTCTCTAAATTCCCTTAACAAGTATTTTCCAATTGCCCCACAGTTTTCTGGAATCACATATAACTTCTTGCATTTCATGGAGGTAACCAGATGACATAACATAGAGAGTATGAGGAATGAGAATCAGAAAAACCAGAATTCAAAGTGAGTCTCAGACACTAGCTATACAACTCTGGGCAAATAATTTAAAACTATTCTTTGCCTCAAAAATTAGGATATCACTGGCACTTTCTTCACAAGGTTGTTGTAAAAATGAAATGAGAACGTTGTAAAGTGCCTTGCAAATATCAAAGTGCTATATAAATGCTATTAGCATTTGTTATTGTTATTATGTGCTAACTAAAATTTTTTAAACTATAGTCTTCCCAAATCCTGGAAAACTTGTAGAGGGAAAATTTCACTTTCTCTCCCTTAGGATTTATCCCTCTCACCAAAAGTCAGATCTCATTAGATTGAAGATCTATACTTCAATCTGAAAAATGCCAGCTTCTAGAACTTCCCAGTATACAACTCCTGAGCCATAGCATTTACTTTATTAGTCTTAAATATGAGAGCAATCTAAGAGGTGAGTGAGTGCCTAAACAAAAAGTAAATTCAGGATGAAACTTAAGAACTTGGATTTGAAGAGTGTGATGGTGTGTTATTTTGGGGGCTTTTTGTTTGGGAGGTTTTTTGCCAAGAAAACATAAACATCATTGGCACAAAGCAGAAATAGCAGTATAACTTTGTTCTGGGATAAATATGGACTTTGGGGATCTTTAAAAAAACAAACCCCAACAACTAAATGGCAATGAATACTCTGAGCACTGGGGAACTCTCTGGTCAAAGAAGCCACAAAAGTAACATAATTGATGGCTTCCCTTCCTGAAGTTTCAAAGGAGCTTTTGAAAACTTTTTCAAGAACTAAGCACTTACATGCACATCCTTGAGCATAATTGTTAGTTTGTAACCCCTTCTTCTTCCTTAAATAAATACTTATTTTCTTACCATATTAGACAGATTTCTACAATCTGAACAACCTGAGTGGTACACATGCATCTCCTGGATAAAGATTTGGCTAAGTTCTGTGGAAATTGGGGAGACGAGAAGACAAATACAAGTGGTAGAAAGACCACTTCTGCCCTAAACTCTCCCCATTAAAAATTAAATATCTGTACTTCCCAAATGAAAAATCTTGATTACCCTACATTGCCACAAAAATAGGAAAGAGAAAAGACAGCCATTATACATATGTGTATGTATATGTATATGTATGTATAGATATACACGCATGCTCATTAAATGAACCTGGGAAACCACTCCAATTGGTCAGCCCATATATAACCCATATATAAAATCCTAAAACATCAATGATGTATATTTAATGACTGACATAAAATACCTATTATGATTTGGACTGTTGTAATATAAGGAGAATTAATAAGGTGTATTTTGTTTTTTCTCAGAGATACTATTTGTCTATCCTCCATTAGAGTTTCTCAAGAACATGGAGGTAAACCCTGGGTTCTCAAAGATTATGACAGAAGAGAATGAGCTCTGGCAGTCCTAACCAAGCCATTAAAGCTTTCAGTTCAGGTCTGGATATAATCCAGTTAAATTCAGAGAAACTCATCATCATGTTAGCTGCAGGATAATGAATTTTTCAGCCATGGGAAATAACACCTCAAAGGAGGGTCACAAGTTGAACATCAACAAAATCACAAGATCTTGAAACAAAATTTAGCTTTATTTATCCCTAATCTATAAATGATTACATACTTTAATCATTCATATTTATATTTAGTACTAGTAGTCCTGAATATGTGAAACCTTGAAGCTCTCAAACATGGGATAATTTTTTTTTTATTTAAAACCCATACTTTATGTCTTAGAATTATGTATCAGTTCCAAGGCAGAAGAGCAGTAAATGTTAGGCAACTGGGATTAAATTACTTGTCCAAAGGCACACAGCTAGTATCTGGGGCCAAATTTAAACTCAGGACCTCTTGTTTCCAGGTCTGGCTCTCTACTCAATAAGCTACCTAGCTGCCCTTAATGTTTTGTTTTTATAAATAAAGTCAAAATGTGTTTATTTTCACATATGCTTTATTGACTCCTCTTTCCCATAAAAGTTCAAAAGAACAAAAGAGTAGAGTTAGAAGAGACATAGGAAGCCATCTAGTCTAACCCCTAAATTTTACAAGGAAACAAAAGCCCAAAGTTTCAGTAACTTGCCAAAAGTCAAACAGATAGTGTGAGAAGGTAATCCAAGTCCTCTGACTCAGTCCCTGACCTTCACTGTCCTTGAAACCACTTTAAAAAAAAACAACCATTTATTACATGGAATTACCTGAGTATTTGTAGCAGAAGAAAGTGTCTTGATGGAAATTTTCTTCGTCCCTGCATCAGGCAAAATGGATGATGCCTGATTCTGTAACACCACCGTTGCAGTTGCTGTTTTCGTTTCCTCCTCCTTTTTATTCTGGGCTGAGAGTATAGGGGGCCCCATCATTCCACTGTCCTTGTTAACTTTATTTTCATGACCTTTGTTTGCATTATTTAACTGGGAAAGCCTAGGCTGTCCATTGAGAGAATCCTGACCTTGTTCCTGCAGTTTCCCAGAGGTCTGTCCTACCATGGTATGTTTCCCACCAGAAAGTAGACGACGTTCTCGAGACAGGGGCTTCTCCTGCCAAACCTGAGACGGTCTTAAGAGATGTTCACTTGATTTGCCCAAGTTTCGACTAAACTCATCTAAGTATTCAGAATCTCCCTGGAGACCAAAAGGAAAGGCACTATCTACACTTCTAGACCTCTTACGATCATCTGGATCAATTCTATTCCGTTTCCCGGATCTCCCCCTTCTCTGGGAGCCAACTTTCTGATCAAATTTTTCAATTAATTGATCTACACCTGGAATGGATCCTGTGTCAATATCCCTGCCTGTCCCTGGCATGAAGGGGATATATCTTCTATTTTCATGACGATTCACATTGTCAGCATGGATGGCATAATCTTGGTCATCCAGTAAAAATTTGTACAAAGAGTTGGCTGAAGTAGGGGTTGCTGAGGATGATGAAGACCTCCGTGACCTATAACCATCCAACACTGGTCCAGCAGAATCTTGTCGGCGAAAGGGGAGCACATCTGGCCGGGTTTTTTTGCTTTCCTGGTGAGTATCAGGGTGGATGGTAGTAAGGGGTTTTTCACTGGGAGTAGACGATCTAGTTGTCAGCCCTTCATTGGCACAGCTTTGAACATTTAGACACACTGATGCCTGTTTCTTGGGATCATCTATCACAATTGAGCTGCACAAACGAATGGCTGTCACATTGCATTTTGACATATCTCCTGAAGGCATGCTAGCTGGCTGAGAAGGAGCAGGTTTAGAAAAGCAAGTTCGAGAACGCTTATCATTTTTTGCTTCATCTGTAAGCATTTTGGTCCAGTTACGCTCAGGAGATTTGTGAGTCTCTAAATTCAGTTCATTCTTTTCAGGATTATAAGGCTGCAAAAGTTCAGGGTGTCTCTGAAAGTTCAACATACTAGAAGATTTTAGTGAACTATCTTTGCGCTCAAGAAGTCCATTTTTACCTTCGTATAGACTAGTTGGCTTTAGACTTCTAAAAGCACTGGGCTGTACATATGGGTTTTCTGGGAACTGTATTTCTTCACTGGCTTTCTCTTCCAGCCTGGGATCAGTGTTGGAATGTAGAGCTAGGTCATTGATTCCTGGAGATGTAAATGATGGCCCATTCTCTGCAAAAGGAATACCTGCCAAACATCTCTCTGTATTATTCAGTACAATGTATGGGTGGCCATCGATTCCTTGTACTCTAATACTGACACCATAAGATCCTGTCTTAGAATTCTGAGAAAGTCTTGATTTTTTAGTCTCTTCACTTTCAAGCCTAAGATGTACTCCATACTCCTGCTGTACATGCTTATATTCTCCAAAATATAGTTCCATGATGTTTGAGCTATTAAAAAAAAAAAAAAAAGAAGAGGATAGGGGAAAAAATTAGTCTTTAAATGAGACAAGACTTCACCCATTAAAAATAAAATGCATTTTATACCATCAAAGACATTTTCCAGGACTGAAAAAGAAACATAAAGGTTCCCTAACCACTCCCATGGAAAATTTCTGAGACTTCATTAATACTCCCTTTTGAATGAATGATGATGTTATGGACCACTCTATCTTTCCAGGGTGTAAATTCTGGATCATTAGTAAGAATCACTGTCTTGAATATCATCACAACAAAAGGAGTCTCTCACTCTACCCACTCCTCACTAATCTGCTTTTGTCTCCCTATGGCAACCACCAAGAGCATTTGCAAAAGCTCTTTTGCCATTTAAGACTTGATACCTCCACCTAAACATTGCACTGATACTTTAAATTTCCCACATCCAAAACCAAACTCATCTCTTTTCCTTCCCTCCATGTCTTTCTTTCTAACTTCTTGGCTTCTACAGATGACAACTCTGACCTTTTCCCCAGGTTCATAACTCAGTTATTTTTTAATTCTCTTCCTTAATGTCTAATCAGTTGCCAGATCTTATTAATCAACTTGATTCTTTCTAAGAAATATCAAACAGCATCTATCCTCTATCTTCTACTTTCTGCTAACTCCCTGGTTCAGACCATCAACATCAGGCATCAAGGTGGATAGAGCACTGTGTTGGGAATCAGGAAGACTCATTTTCCTTAGTTCAAATCTGGCCTCAGACCCTTACTAGCTTTGTGATCCTGGGCAAATCACTTAACTCTGTTTACCTCAGTTTCCTCATCTGCAAAATGAACTGGACAAGGAAAGAGTAAATAATTTCAGTATCTAGGCCAAGAAAACTTCAAATGGGGTCACAAAAAGTCATATATGACTGAAACAACTAAACAAGAAGAAATATGAACCATCATCACCCACCTCTAACTTCTACTTCCTCTTAGCACTCTGGTTGAAACCATCAATATTCTTTTAGACAATTATTATAAGAGCCTCCTGCCTAATCTTCTGGTCTCTAATATCTTTCCTGATTTCAAGACCAAGAAAAAGTTAGAAAAAATTACAAAATGTACAATAAATAATTTTGATTACACTAAATTAAAAAGATTTTGCACAAACAAAACCAATGCAACCAAAATTAGAAGGGAAGCAAAAAATTGGGGAAAAAATCTTTATAACAAAAACCTCTGACAAAGGTCTAATTACTCAAATATATAAGGATCTAAATCAATTGTAGAAAAAAACCAAGATATTCCCCAATAATGAATAATCAAGGGACATGAATAGGCAATTTTCAGATGAAGAAATCAGAACAATAAGCACATGAAAAATTGTTCTAAATCTCTTATAATTAGAGAAATGCAAATCAAAACAACTCTGAGGTATCACCTCACACCTAGCAGATTGGCTAACATGACAGCAAAGGAAAGTAATAAATGTTGGAGGGAATATGGCAAAATAGGGTCATTAATGCATGGCTGGTAAGGTTGTCAGTTGATCCAACCATTCTGGATGGCAATTTGGAACTATTCCCAAAGACCTTTAAAAGACTATCTGCCCTTTGATCCAGCCATACCACTGCTGGGTTTATAACCCAAAGAGATAATAAGGAAAAAGACTTGTACAAAAATATTTGTAGCCTCACTGTTTGTGGTAGCAAAGAACTGGAAAATGAGGGGATGCCCTTCGATTGGGGAATGGCTAAACAAATTATAGTATCTGTTGGTGATGGAATATTATTGTGCTAAAAAGTAATAATGAACTGGAAGAATCCCATCTGAACTGGGATGACCTCTAGGAAGTGATGCAGAGTGAAAGGAGCAGAACCAGGAGAACCTTATACACGGAGATGGATACACAGTGGCACAATGAAATGTAATGGACTTCTCTACTAGCAGCAATGCAATAATCCAAGGCTTTTCTGAGGGACTTATGAGAAAGAATGCTATCTACATCCAGAGAAATAACTGTGGGAGTAGAAACACAGAAGAAAAACAACTACTTGATCACATGGGTCAATTGGGGATATGATTGGGGATATAGACTCTAAATGATCACCATAGTGCAAATATCAATAATATGGAAATAGGTCTTGATCAATGACACATGTAAAACCCAGTGGAATTGCACATTGACTATGGGAGGGGGGGTGAGAGGAAGGCAGAGAAAGAACACGAATCATGTAACCATGGAAAATTTGTCTTAATTAAATAAAATTTTTAAAATTAAATTAAATTAAAATTTAAAAAATCTAATCTCTTTCCTACTTCATAGTATCCTTTGGACCACTGCCATAGTAAACATCATATCTGTTTTAACAGAATGGTCTGTTAAAAATCTTTCAGTGGTTCCCCATTACTTTCTAAATAAAATACAAATTATTAATTTAGTCTGGAAAACAAGGTCCTCAACAACTTGGTTCAAGCTTCCAGTCATTAATCATATCATAACCCTTCACAGGATTTATGTCTTAGTCAAAGTAAACTACTTATTTCTTGATCTAGTCTTGCATTTTCTCAACTTTATAACATTGTACATTATTCTGACTTTCACTAAGCTATTTCTAGAGGGGGATTTTTTTTCTTAAAATTTCTCTCAAAATATAGGTGGCAAGGGTGAGAAGAAAGAAATAACACAAAAGAAATAATGTATAATACTCGAACTATATCCCTTAACTTGCAATAGATTATATTTATGCAGAGTTTAAAGATTTATTTGCAATGTGTTTTACATATATTATCTCATTTGCTCCTCACAACATGGCTGTGAGGTGGGTGCTACTCTTATCCTCATTTTACAGAAGAGAAACCTGGGACTGCTTTGCTGCCTTTTGAAGTCCTTCCCTTCCATAGTTGTCACCTTTTTTCTCTGAAATCTTTTGTGATCAACCATTCTCCAATTTCTGATATAGCTCTATAGGACCCTTATGTAATTATCATACTACAACTGCTATAAGAGTTATTTGTGTGTTTATATTTATTAGTCATAACAGCCTACAAGAAATTTTATTCTTGAATTTCATTTATTGCCCAGTATCTTGAATGAAAGACCAACTCTAGTCAGTGTTATCCAAAAGTCATAGTTCTTAGGAAGGTAGCAAAATCATCTTCAATACTTCAAAAGGTTCTTGACTTCAGTCATAAGAACACTAATACCACTGATACAGAGAAGCTTGACTTCAGGAGCTCAAATGACCAAAAAGATATGTCATCTTATTTATGTAGGTCTCAAGCAACAAAAAATTTAGTCTATCACCAAGACCAAACTTAGTGGTTTTCCAGCTTTGTAGGAGCTGGTAATGCTACAATGAACCTTTTTTTTTTTTTTTAAATAACCCTTACCTTCCATCTTAAAATCTATCCTGTGTATTGGTTCCAAGGCTGAAGAGTGGTAAGGGATAGGCAATGGGGGTTAAGTGATTTTTCCAGGGATACACAACTAGGAAGTGTCCACCTACCTGCCCCCTCTGAACAATTTTTAAGGGTCTATTGCAAAAGCAAAAATTAAATAGTCTTGTCTGTAAGGAATTCATATTCTCCTGAAAGATGTGATAAACACAAAAAAGCAAATATAAGACAATCTAAAAAAGAAGAAACTATTAACAGTGGGGTTGGGGGTGAGGCAAGGGAAAGGGATACCTGAACACAATCTTGAAGAAAGCTAAGGCTAATAAGAGACTAACATGAACAAGCCATGTATTCTACGAATGAGGGATACCTATGCAAATGCAAACAAGTAAGAGATGGAATATCCACTTCAGGGAACAGTTATTTTGGCTAGAATACAGACTTTGCCATCGGGAATAATGTTAAATTAATCTAGAGAGCCTGTGAGAACTTTTTGCATTTTACAACAGAAATAACATCAGTGATTTACTAAAGCTTTTTAAGAAAAGGAACAGTCTGCCTGTTCCTTAGGAAGAACTAGTGAGAACCTCTAACCACTATGTAGCACCCAGGAAAGTATGATTTTTACTGAGTCTTGCTTAACCCCAATTCAGACTATTCTTCATGATATGACTATAAACAGCATATTCATTAATAAAATCTGTTGAAAGCTATCCTCTAATTTCAGAGAATAACCCAAGTTAAAACCTTAACACATCACGTTCCATGTCTACACCTTCACTCAGAGATAGCGCCCAAATGGTGCCTTACATAATTATGCGGTAAAAGCTGATAATTTGCCAGGGTGTCACATCGACATCTGGCCAATAAACACTGTGTTTCCTATTGGAAAAGATGGTTAAAATACAGTAATTGCTTTACTTAGCAAGATCAGCAAATGTGCTAATGAATGCGGACAAAAACAACTCTGTTGGAAGAACTGTTAACATGCGCCAGACAGAAACATACCCTTTCTGGAGGGTGTTACATACTAACCACTGAGTATACAGATTATTCACATTTTCCTGGCACCCTCTTCATTTCTGAACTAGTCTAATTCCTCAAGAGCACTTTGAAAAATTATAAGGATACTCACCTGCCATCCCAAAGTCCAAGAAGCATCATGTGGGTTTAAAATAACCTTAGTAATTTAAACCCTTTAAGAAAAAAATGCTATGGCAACAGGTATAAGACCAATGTAAAATGGGTAAATGGGGCAAACTCCCTGCTTAATCAATATCTTAGAATCAATATTGTGTATTGGTTCCAAGGCAGAAAAGTGGTAAGAGCTAGGGGTTAAGTGAGTTACCCAGGGTCACACATCTAGGAAGTGTCTGAAGCCAGATTTGAACCTAGTACCTTCTGTCTCTGGGCCTGGCTCTAAAATGACTGGGCTACATAGCTACACCCAAAAAGTTATTTTAAGAGAACAGCAATAACAACAATAACATGGACATAGACCTTTCAAGGTTTATAAAAGCATTTCTCTCCCAATCAGTTTGTGAGATTGGTAGTACCAAGTATTATTGTCCCCATTTTACAAATGGGAAACCAGATCAGGTTACTTGTTAATGATCATATAGTAAGTACTTAAAACAGGACAATGACTTGAGTAACTTCACTCCAAGCCCAGCACTCTCATCACTAACTAGGATGTACAGACCCCTCAACAGGAGAGATCAAACTCAGTCAGATTTAGGCTTCTGTTTAACTTTCACCGAACCTGGCAACAAGTAAGGAAAAATGAGCTGCAAGCCAGAAAATAATTTCCACTCCCACAAGGTTGGATGCTGTGGCAATCCCTTTCAGAGTCAGAGACTTGAAATGGCAAGGAAAACCTGCTTAAACTTAAAAGAGATCTTCCCTTTCTTTCTCTCTCTTTTTTTAAGGGGAGTGGAGATGGTGAGTTGTTGCATTATTGACAAGACATCTATAAAGGGTCTCCATCAGGACATAACTACACACGCAGATATACACACATAGACACACAGAACTTGAATTTAATTTGTAAAGTTGTCCTCCTCCCACCCTGAAAGACTAAGAAAATTAAATAAATGAACGAATGAAATAAAACAGCACTTGAAAATGCCATTAATAGGACTTAGGATTAGAAAGAACTTTAGAAAGCATCTCATCCAGGTCTTAACCTAGGATCCATTAATTCTTTAAAAACGTTTTTATATATGTATTTCAATATAATTTGCTTCTTTTGTAGTCCTAGATAGTCTAGGTATTTAAAAGCATTATTCGGAGAGCAGGTATTAGACAAAAGGTTAAAAACTCCTGGTTCTGTCCAATTAGTTCCTATTATATATGAGAAAACTAAACTTCAGAAAGGTTAATCCACTTGTCCAAAGTCACAATAGAAATAAATGCTAAATCCATTAAAATAAATAAGTAATATCATTTTGGGAAAATGAAATTAAGTTTCAATGAACTTGAACTTGAACAATGAAAATGAACTTCAAAAATAAAATAAATATTACAGTCAGTATTTAAACAAGTGTTCTCTGGTTTAGTATTCTGTCCATCAAATTAGGCTAAATGAAACTTTTAAACATTCAAGGAACTGGCAGGCAAAGCTAACTAAATTAACTGAAGTTTCAAAGTTTCCTAAGAAATTTCCTAGAATCTGTCATTCTTTTAGTATAGAAATGGCTTCAGATTTAAATAAAAAAAAAACATTAGCATAGTTAAATTTTGGAGGTTGAAAATAAAAACAGAAAAGGCTAGCCTACGTGTTGGAAACCCAATGAGAAATTTAAAATATAGTTGTAGAATGAGTCCTGGGTCATTTCCTTCCAACAAATATATTAACCTAAGAAATTCACTATATGTACCCATCTTCCATTTATGTGCCCCTCTCACTCTGTTTCACTTTCCTTTTACATATTTGTTTCTCTCCTCTCACTTTTGTCCTTAAAAATCATAGTATGAAACTATACTATTTGTACTACTACTGCTTATCAAATCTAATTTTATGTCCTCTTTCCTAAATTTGGAAAGTTAATGAGATGAATATTTATTATCTTTCTCTCAAAAAGAAATTATCAGATTTAATTGGAAAATAAGATGCTCCTATATTTTCCTAGCCTCCAAAATAATTTCCAAAATTTATGCAAGAGGTAAAACCTATCATATCATTGCACTAACAAGTCACAATAATTCTATTTTCAAGGCTAAAATTATTAAAGTATTGGCACCTAAATGTATGAACAAAATGAAATTATAGCCTCTACAATGGATTATCATAGAAGAAAAATTAAATTCCTTCCATGCTACATTTCTTCCTCTAGAGTAGTGATAACGAACCTTTCAGAGATCAAGTGCCCAAACTGCATCCTCACACTGCATGTGAACTACCCTCTTACCTCAGACTGGGGAGGGAGGAAGCACTTTCACTGGACTGCTGGGCAGAGGGGCAGGTGAAGTGAAAATTGTCCTCAGGCACAGTGGAGAGGGAGAGGAGTAAACACCCCTCTGGCATGCAGCCATAGGTTCACCAATACAGCTCTAGAAGAGAATAGATAAGTTTCTATCCTCCTAAGTAGAGGGATAATCTGTTTGACATCAAAGGCAGAGTCAAGATGGCAGAATAAAAATAGAGACTTACTTGAGTTTCCAAATAATGTGAAAACAGTGCCTCAAAAAGAATTCTGGAGAGGCAGAACCAACAAAAAGAAGAGATAAAACAATTTTCCTTCCCAAGCCAACTTAGAAGGTTGGCAAGAAAGGTCTGTCTCACTGGGGTGAGAGTAGAGTGCAAACCAGTGCAGGTTCCACCCAGCATGTCAGCAGCAGGCTTTGGCAGTGACTGAAATGCTGTAAAGTTGGCTTCTGGAACTCTGCCCACAGACCAAAAGGGCTCAGGAAAATGGCCAGAAGACCCTTTGCTGACCCTGGTACCAAGATTCTGTTGCATTGCCCATACAGAATTCTGTGCCAAAGTCCCAGGATGAGGAGGAACATGAGCAGGAGTGGGGATTGCTACCTAGGGTGGAAATGGGTGCTTGTAATCACATACAGTCCTGGCATAGGCTAGGAAAATAGTCACCACACCTTTCCTTAGACCAACCACTGAGAAGAACTGAAAATTCCCCAGACCTAGCTCTGAAAATAGCAGCACAAAGAACCTAAATCTTAAGACAGTGACCTCCTCCACCCCAGAAGCAGAGCTCAATTTTAACATAAAGCTAAAAGTCAAGAAATAGGTTGGAAAAAGATGACCTAACATTAAAAGAAACTGACCATAAAAAGTTTAATTGGAGATAGGGAAAATCAAAACTAACTCAGAAGATAAGGAAAATAACATAGATACATGCAAAGCCTCAAAGAAAAATATGAACTGGTCTCAAGCCTTGAAAGAACCCAAAAGAATTTTTAAAATCAATAAGATAGGTAGAGGTAAAACTGAAAAAAGAAATGAGGAAAATGCAAGAAAATCATGAAAAAAAAATTCAACAGCTTGGTAAAGAGGTACAAAAAAAAGAAGGAAATAACGCCTTAAAAATCAGAATAGTTCAGGGGCAGCTGGGTAGCTCAGTGGATTGAGAGCCAGGCCTAGAGACAGGAGGTCCTAGGTTCAAATCTGGCCTTAGACACTTCCCAGCTGTGTGACCCTGGGCAAGTCACTTGACCCCCTTACCACTCTTCTGCCTTGGAGCCAATACACAGTATTGACTCCAAGATGGAAGGTAAGGGTTTAAAAAAAAAATCAGAATAGTTCAAATGGTAGAAAAGACACTCGAGAGACGAATTTCCTAAAAACCATGATTGGCCAAATGGAGAAAGTTGTAAAAAAAATTCACTAAAGAAAATAATTTCTTAAAAATTAGAATTGGGCAAATAAAAACTAATGACTCCATGAGACATCAAGAAACAATAAAATAAAAGAAGATTGAAAAAATAGAAGAAAATGTGAAATATCTCATTGGATATTGTAGAAGACAAGAAATTCAGAAAGCATAAGAACCTCCCTTGTTTTACAATGGTATTTACCTTTTATTCAAGATTTTGTCTGTTTTTCATAAGAAAAATGTTTGGCGTAAACAGAAATTGCTCTATTCCTTAAAATTCAGCAGCTAGTCTCTTCACTTGTATCAGAATTCCTTGAATGAATCTGGCAGATTATAAATAAAGGATAGGGGCTAGACCTGTAATATAGTTCATACAGGGAACTTCCAAGTAAGGAATCTCCCTTCCAGTGATGCAGAGTGGTATCATCTCTGCAACTTATTATAGACTTAGCAAATTTGCCTCAAGCACTTATAAGTTAACTTGCCCTGCATCATATATTTGTCAGGGATAGAGGCTGAAACCAAATCTTCCTAGTTCAAAGACAGTTCTTCATCTATTCTACCATGGGATGTAGTGAATCAAACTGAAGTAAACAAACACGTTTACTCTGAATATAAACTCTTATGCCAAAGGGGATTGCCCCTAATTGGCTTTTTGTCAATGCTCCTGCCAATCATTGGTTTTGCTCTCTCTCTTTTATTTCCCTCTTATCCCCAAATTATTGTAATTTCTTCTTAGATAGTGCAATATTGTATGCACCTCTAGCCAGAAGATCTTTAGAGGTACAAGTTGGTGATGTGAAATGATTCATTGGGGAGACTAGGCACGTTAATCTCTTGAAACCCTTAATTGGGGAGATTTCAACATACTTGTCTCCCAAAAGAATCACAAGGGGGACTGCATAAAGGGAACCCCTTTCTCCCAGGGTCATGAACTTTTTTCTTGTCTGACCCATCCCATTTGCATGGCTGGAACATTGCAAACAGAGGTCACAGGTTAAGAACCCTAGGAACATGACCTGGAACTAAGGGTTACAAGTCCAGAGCAGAGAGACTTTGATGAGTTCCTGAGATGTGATAGACCATATCAGAGAGACAGGAAATGAGGTGGAGAAAAGAGGTATAAAAGATGAGACCACAGAGGAGATTGAGGGGCCTTGGCATGAGTTTTCTGAGACTGATTCTTGTACTCCACTCAGCATTGGTAGCTTGGGTGAAAGACACCCTTGTAGGCCGGTTAAGATTCTTGCTCCGAAGAGACTACCAGACTTCCATGTGGAGATCAGGACCTTGTCAGAGAGCAAGCTGAAATTCTGTGGATCAGACTTTAAGAGTGGTCGGCTAGGAAATAAATGTTCTACTTACTTACTTCCTTATTTCTTTCTTATACTATATTTATATTAAATTAAATTGTTAAAAACTACTCTCATCCTAGTGACTTATGAGTTAATTTTATAAACAGTGACCACAACAATTTTTTTACTAATATTTAACAAAACCAATTTCTAAATATTACATGTAGCATTTTAATTATTACATATTACATTTATTTTCATTATTACAATAACACATGTGCAACTTATATTAACTGCCATCTTGATGAGTGGGGAGTGGTAGGAGGGAGGGAGAGAATGTGGATAGCAAAATGTTAAAAAACGAATATTTAAAACTACTTTGACATGTAAGCTAGAAGGAAATAATTTTCTTTTAAAAAAAGCTTTAATCTAGATTAAAATGCAAATAACCTTGAAAGGTATACTACTTAAAGACAATAATCCCTCATACCTTAATATAATGACTCTCAGTTGATGGAAATGGGAAATATACAACACAAATATACTGTCGTAGAGGCAAAGGTCTAAAGGAGAGGAAACTAAAAGATTCTCTAGGATTATAAGAAGCCAAATAAATTTTAAAAGGCAGTGATAACAGTTGGTACTAGTGCCTCTTCCTAAGAAGTTAGGAAATCATAGGAACTGCTAACATTTTGGTTCTGTTAGCATTCAAACATTTATTAATTGCTGCTTATGTTAAAGTCACTGGTTTAGAGCTAGAAGGAAACTTTTTATGTGACAGATGAGAAAAATAGTAAAAGAAACAGAAAGACCAAATAATGTGCCAAAAGTCATAGACATCATGTGTTACAGATTATCTTCAAAATTATGCCTAGAGTCCACTCTGATTCTGAATGCCACCTGACCTTGACCATATTTGAATCCTGAATTGAGGATTCAAAAGAAAAGCATATTTGAGAAGAGAAGTGGGTGGAAGGAAACTATTGTGACTATGAGACTATTTATTAGATACTGGAATATGTAGAATTAAGTGATAGTAAGGAATGTGTGTCAGAGGGTGTGGGAAAGAGAAAATGTATGCCTGAGAATTGCTGTATCTACAGCTATGTCATAGATAGGAAAGGAGAAAATGAAGGATGATAGGGAGTCTGAGAGTCTTGATCTCTGTGGTAAGGATAAAAGACAATAATTTTTTATAGGTACATTCATGGTCAGAAAAAACAAATGTAGGTAGTAAAATTTTACTGAAATACTTATAAGGCAGTGAATAAAAACAAAGTATTTAATTAAAACAGCATTAACTACTAATACACTCCTCCAAAATAACTCATTAAGCTAGATAACCCTGAGACCTCTCTAAAAATCAAAAGCAGCCTAATATGGTGACTTGCACAGAGTATGGACTTCATAAATATTTGAACAAACAGTCATGGGTAGAGAAATTTTTACTATGCAGTGTAAAGAAAATTTCAATAATAATAATAATAATAATAGCTAACATTTATATAATTCTTAAAGATTGCAAAGCACTTTCTCTATATTATTATCTCATTTATTTGATCAACTGGTATGGCTCTACTCCAAGACAATAAAGCCCAAGAAAGGAATGATAACCAATTTAAACAAGAACAGCAAAATAACCATGGACTTTCAATCCCTTTAATTTGTCTAAATCTGCCCCCTTGACATACTGCAATCAATTTTGAGTGTTCCCTTTCAAAATCAGTGCCCCATTCTCAGATTTTTAATCACCTTCAATGCTGAAAGAGAGGTACATAATGTTAGAACTGGAAGAAGGAGGCACACACACTTTTACTTGATCACAATGTAATTCGTATCTGGCATCAGCACTACCATACAAGGCAGCCTCAAGGGAGGAAACTTTTGCAAGGTGCTTTTGTTGGCTTCTAAAGCACAGGAGAAGCTCAGATATCCAGTCACTGCTCCCAGCCTGGCTTTATCTTCAACTTTTGTTTTCACCAAAGGAAAAGTCTTCTGGAATCTTTTTTCTCCCTCTCCTCTACAAGTCTAAATCCTATCTTTCCATTCAAGGCCCCATTCAGATCTTACCTCCTCCTCCTCCTCCAAGAAGACCTACCCAATTCTGCCAGTCTATGCTGGATAGAATACCAGGTCTGGAGTCAGAAAGTCTCATTTTTCTAAGTTCAAATCCAGCCTCAGATATTTATACTAGTTATGTGAGCCTGGGAAGGTTACTTAATCCTGTTTGCCTCAGTTTCTTCATCTATAAAATGAGGTGGAGAAGGAAATGGAAAACTACTTCAGTATCTGAACACCTGGACTGAATACACTGCTCTTCCCCTCCCTAGGCCAGAATCTGTTGCACCCTGACTCAGTACCACACAAATTTGCTACTTAACTATTCTTTAGTAAATTGATCCCCACAATACCCTGGGGAAATAGATGCTCTTAGTAGAGATGAGGAATCTGGGGCTTAGAGTGCCTAGAAATCATAGAATTGACTAGATAAAGCAGAATTTAAACTCACAGCATCTTGACTCCAAGCCCAACACTCAAAGCATAATGCCACCTCCCTGACCTGAGGATTAGTGCTTAGTTTGGGGTCATTGTCTCTACCCAGTTTGAGGGCATGGAATAAGCCTAGAAATTCTGCATCCTGCCTACCACATTGCTAATTACACAACATGTACTCAACAAATATTTGCTTATAGAAATCTATCACTATTTTGGTCTTATAACTGTGCCATATTCTGCAGAAAGAAAATACTTTTTTCTGAGTCATATTTTTGGGGTTCAGAAAACAAAAATATCCTTCTTATGTCCTACATTTCCCATTTGCATGGCCTGACACTGGCTAAAATGACAAAATGGGGCCAGGAAGAAGAAAAGACTTTCTGAAAGGGAATAGAATTGAGTCTTTGGCTTTTGACACACCCTAGCTTGGAATTTCAATAATGTCCAGGCTCTCCTTCCCTAGGCTATACAAAAAAAATTTTTTTTTGCAAACTCATGATTTCAAAGTTAAATTAAAAAGTTCCATTTTGGAAAATGTCTTTTGCCTTCTTTAACTTTCTGTCTTTCAACAAAGGCCTTTCCTTATGATACCAACGTAGAAAAGATCTCGCCTTAAATCCTGCTTTGTGTATCTCCTATTCTATACAATATATTGTGATATATTACAGTTGTGTGTCTCCCCCCTCATAGACTGTGAGCCATTTGAAGGCAGATATTGTATCTTGTTTAATTTGCTTAATAAATCCATGTTGAACTGAAGTGAACCAGAACTTTAAACAAAAAGAACCAGTGTTAGCTTCAGAGATAGGAAAGGGAGTAAGTATTTAAATAGTGTCTACTATGTGCCAACTACTGTGCTAAAAAACTTTATAAATATCTCATTTGATCCTCACAATAACCCTGTGGGGTTCTTATAATCCTCATTTTACAGTCAAGGAAACTGAGGCAAGTGATGGTTTAAATGACTTGTCCAGGGTTGCATATCTGAAACTAAATTTGAATTCAAATCTTCTTGACTCTAGGTCCAGTACTCTATCCACTACTCCACCTACCAGTCTTGGAACTGGCATCATAAAGAACCAGCCCAAAGAACTGTAAAATAGAGGGGGAACAGTCCAGTCAAAGGTCCACCAGTACTGATGATCCTCAACTCACAGAAGATTGTGTTATAAGAGATGGGAAGTTGTGAGTTCAAATATGACCTCATCTACTTCCTACCTGTGGGACCCTGGGCAAGTCACTTAACCCTCATTGCCTAACCTTAACTGCTCTTTTACCTTGGAACCAATACACAGGATTGATTCTAATATGAAACAAAAGGGGTTTTCGGGGACATGGAGGGGTATATAACTCACATTCATATACGAGCCAATTGAACTAGGATTTGGTGATTAGATTATAATTGGTAAATGGGATTCCCTGGCAAACTTAAAGGGAAAAGTTTATTTTAACTTTTTTTGTAGCTTTTCAAAAATTAAAGGAGTCACATTTTTTCTTTAAATAACATAAAATGTATTTCCAACACACTTACATATATTTATCAGGTATTCATTAAATACCTCTTAAATGAACGAAGACTACATATAGAGTACTGGTCTTGGCCTCATGAAGATCTGGGTTCAGATTAAAACTGAAACTAGTTGTATATAACAAGCTGTAACTTCTGATCCTAAATTTCTTCTCTAAAATGGGAAAGGTATTAATATCAACTGCACTACAAAGTTGTCAAAATGTCCAAATAAGATAATGTATCTGACACTTTTTGCAAACTGTTAAGCATCATATAAATTTTTATCAGCATCATGATTTATCATTGTTGGGGATATACTCCTGATTTTGAGGGTACCCCATTCTTCCTGTCAATGAAGGAAAGGTAGCTTTCCTTCCAAAGCTCTTCTCTCTTCTGATACACTTCACCATCACCACCACCCCTGCCCATTATTCAAATGGTGGGCCAATTTGATCAATTCCTCCTTCAAAACATCTTTCTTACCCAAGAATTCTCTCCATTGATTATCACACTAATTCAGATCCTCCTTACTTCAAACACTTCTAATGGTGTCATTCTCCTACTTGAAAACATTCAGTAGTTCTTTATTGTCTTTAGGGTAAAATATAAACTCTGGTATCTCCAGTTTATCTTTCCAAAGTGATTACATATTATTCATCCTTCACATATTCCACTTCAGACAAACTGACCTACTTTCTGTTCCCTGGATAAGGCGTGCCATCTCCAGCTTCCATGCCTCGAATGCTCTCTTTCCTTAGCTCTACCTTTTAGATCACCTAAATGTTTCCAGATTCCTCGAGCTATTATTGCTCCTTTTTTCTTGATTAAAATTTCTTTCAATGACCAGTCATTTCCCCATCTCATCCCCAACTGGGAGGGGGAAAAAATAGACAAGCAAAAGAAATTCTCATATTGGCCATGTGCAAAAAAATGTGTTTTATTCTGCATATTTAAACCATGATCTCTCTGTCAGGAGATAGATAGTATTCTTCATTATTGGTCCTCTCAAGTCATAGATGATTATTTCATTGATCAGCATCCTTAAGTCTTTCAAAAATGGATATGTTCACAACATTGTTGACTTTCTGAAATTGTCCTTTTCATCATTTCTTATGGCACAAGAGCATTCCATTACATACATATAAGAATCCGTTTAACCATTTCCCAAGTGATGGACACTCTGCTTTTCCCCTCCCATTTCTTTGACACCAAAAAAACAACTACATAGCATCTTTAGGATGACAAAAAACTCAAAGCAAAACAAAACTCTCGAAAAAAGCAAATGTCTGTTTACTAAAAACCGTTTGAACTAGGATATCTGAGGAATTTGGAGAAATTTCACAGGAACATAGGACTGTTATACATCCACAGCTATCTAATCTAACCATAGCCAAAAGCTTTCTCACTATATCTTTGACCATCCATCTTGCTGGTGGACTTCATTTTACAACCCTTATTTTGTAGATGTAAAAATTAAATATTTGTTTCTACTCTTATCATAAATCATCTCTGTATTAAAAAAGAACCCTGAAATTATTTCTTTATTTCTCTAGAAAATTGTATGACTTGAGGTAGAAGCCAATAAGCATCACCAAAAGAATATACACAATATACACAATGTCCACAATAATTTAATGGAAAACAACACTAAAAGATAATCAAATTTGGATCATTGAAATGACTCATCTTGATTCTAAAGGTCTAATGATGAAACATGCACTCTCCACTTAGAAGAAAGGTAGCATAAAAAGTAGAAAGACTACTGGCATAAAATGAAATATATAAAGTCAGTTAGCATTTTTTAAAAAACCCTTAATTTCTGTCTCAAAATTGACACCAAGATGGGTCAGCTAGGTGACTCAGTGGATAAAGTATCAGGTCTGAAGTTGGGGGGACTTGGGTTCAAAATTGACCTCAGACACTTTCTAGATGTGTGACTCTAAGCAAGTCACTTAACCCCTATTGCCTTGCCCTTACTGCTCTTGTACTTTGGAACCATTACTTAGGATCAATTCTTTACCTTCCATCTTAGAATCACAGGTATAAAGTGTCTGAGGCCACCTTTGAATCCAGGATCTCCTATCTCCAGCCCTGGATCTTTATTCACTGAGCCACCAAGTTACCCCTCCAGTATTTTTTTTTTTTTTTACTAAGTACACACCATGAGCCAGTCATAGGCACATAATATGTTGCTTTATTTTTTTCTTAATTAACTATTTCTTTGTACAAGACAAAGTTCTAAATTGGCAATAAGGTGGTTGTTTTTTTTTTGTTTTTTTGGTAAAAAAAAAAATCAATGAAGCTTTTTTTTTTTTTAAATAACCATTTTCTATCCCATTTTCCACTAATCTCATCCACTGGTTATGTAGGCATGTCTTATCAATCTATATCAGATCAGATTACCTGGTACTTTAAGTGATTGTTGTAATCTACAGAATCCATCTTTCCTTTCTGCTACACAGCTGCTGCTTCAGAAAGTTCCAAGTACCAATAATAAAACAATGAGGACTAAGGAATTCTCAGTCAGCCCCAGGTTAAGTTCAAGAGAACAAACACTTATTTATTTCCTTTTGTGCTAATCATGGGGATTCCCTCAAGAAGCTTCTTTTCTCCAAAGGCAAAGGTGATGCAAAATTTACAGTTTCAAAAGGTGAAACTGAGTTAAGTTTAGGAGTTAACTTGGGAATTCTGGGATGAAGCAGGGGGAGAAAGGGGGAGTTAAAAATCAACCGGAAGTTTATGAACCTAGAGTGTTGGTACCATCTACATAATTATGGATGACATAAGAGAAGGAGGATGAACTTTAATTATAATCCTGTTGAATGTGATTTTAATAAAATGTGGTCAGATGTTTCTAATTACTTGCCATTCTGCTACAATTATACTTTGTGTCAAAATCAGCACACCTATGTAAGTGCTCCCATATCACCAGATTGTCCCCTTACCCAACCTGACCCCCTACAATATGTGGTCTCTACAATGAGTGTTGAACAGACCTGGGATAGCTTGAGATTTGAGATCCAATCCAATTTTATTCCCAAGTACTATAATTTTAATAGCTAATAATTCCCAGAAGGTGTTAATGGCTAAAAGACTTAACCTTCCCAAGGAATATTTACATTTTATTTTTTTAATATGTACATTTTTTTACTTTGTTACATTTTTTATTTTATTAACAAATTTCCATATAAATTTTCCAAAGTCATATGATCCAGGGGCAGCTGGGTAGCTCAGTGGATTGAGAGCCAGGCCTAGAGACAGGAGGTCCTAGGTTCAAATCTGGCCTCAGACACTTCCCAGCTGTGTGACCCTGGGCAAGTCACTTGACCCCCATTGCCTACCCTTACCAATCTTCCACCTATGAGACAATACACCGAAGTTAAGGGTTTAAGATTAAAAAAAAAAAAAAAAACCACACACACAAAGTCATATGATCCATATTGTCTCCCTCCCTTCTTTCCTCCCCCCAACCCCCCCACAAGCTGACAAGCAATTCAAACTGGGTTGTAAATGTATTGTCATGCAAAACATGTTTCCATATTATTCATTTTTATAAGCAAATAATCTTATAGAACCAAAATATATACAAAAATAAACAAGTGATAAATCATATATTTTCATCTGCATTTCTTTTCCAACAATTCTTTCTCTGGGGTGGATAGCATTCTTTTTCATAAGTCTCAGAATTGTCCTGGATCATTGTATTGCTATTAGTAGCAAAGCCTGAGTATTTACATTTTAAAGAGAAACTAGTTAACTCAAAAATATTTTTGGAATTTTCTCTCTCAGTTGTGACCATTTTCTAAAGGGAAATAATATCCTAAATAAATATTCATAGTATCTTTGGAGATCTCTCAGATCCCTTTCTGCATTCCCTTCCTGGGTAGCTTTAATAGGGAAAGAGGGAAAGACCCTATTCTTGCCTGCTGATCCATCTGATAAATCTCTAATAGATGCAAGATACCCCAGTAAAGGAAACAGTAAAGACAGCCTTAGGACCAATAAAAATTAATTCATAAATTTAGTCCAGTGCCAAAATTAATAGCAACAAAAGAATAGAAATGCAATTTATTACCCCCAGCTCTGGGAATATTTTGATTGTAATGTTTCACAGATCCTAACCAAAGGCCATGAGAACTGGTCTCCATCTTTATGTGGTGAATAACAAATTTGCAACATCAGCCACAAGACAAAGTCAGATTCTTCCTCACTAACTTCTTTCTTTTCTTCTACCTCACCCCCTTTATCAATTATAATCCTCAAAGTTGCCAAAACGTATTAGATGCAACAAACAACATGCTATCTCCCCACCCTAAAATTCCCAGGGAAGCTAAAACATTATTGTATTATCACCAGCTTGTGTATCAGATAGAACTTACTCTACATATAAAGAAAAGCAAGATAGACATTTTCCGTGTGACTAAATTTCCTAAGTTTTTGTGGAGAGGTTGGCACTACATGGCACAGATGGTTACTATGCAACTTGACATGAACTAAAAGCAAGATATAATCTTAGGAAGACAATCAGCTTCTAGTCTTCAATCATTAAAAGTTTTGGCTGGGCCTCCCCAAGTCAAAAAGCTTAGAGAGAGAGAGAGAGAGAGAGAGATTCCTTCCTCCCTCCCCCCTCTCCCTCTCTCACTCTCTCTTTCTCTCCTCCAAAACATTATCTTTCTGTCTATATTTTCAACAACTGCAATCCTAAACTTCTGAAAGCTTGCTAAGAGCAGCTAAAGAGATAGGAACTGAATTTAAATAAAACACCAACTTTGACTCAAATGATATGAAAGGCCAACTGGTAAGTGCCCTTTAAAAAAAAAGAGAGGTAGAAATATGTAATGAAAACCAAAGGAAAAGGGTGTTCTTTTACACTTCTTCACCATAGCCCCTTGATTTCCAATTGCCACAACCTGTGATGATGTTCCCTCTTTGAATGGGCTCTGAGAAAGTTGCCTGGGAATAAAAAAAAAAATATATATATACATATACATATTCATACATATATTTGAGATTTTGAGTCAACAGGCCTATTAAGATAAACTAAGGACCAACCTACTTAGTTTACAAATGAGGAAAGTGAGACCTAGGAAAGTTAAAGTCATTTGCCCAAGGCCACACAGGTAACAAGCCTCACATCCTCCACTTTTATACCTTACTATACTCCTTTCTGTCCAGATAAGGAAGCTGATGTTCAGATACTTCTTTGGATCTACTCTAGATCAGTGATGGTGAACTTTTTTGAGACTGAGTGCCCAAACTACAACCCTCACACCACATGTGAGCACCACCACCTTACCCTAGATGGAAGAAGCGTTTCCATTGGGCTGCTGGGCAGAGGGGCAGGTGATTCGAGAAATATCCTCAGGAGCACATGGAGAGGAGGAAGAGAACATATCCCAGATCCTCACACATGTGCCATAGGCGTGCCAACACAGCTTTGGATCATAACTCCTTAGTTCTTAATGATAATATTGAAATATCTGACACTATTTCCACTTTTTCCCACCCCACAATCACTTTTCCTGCTCTTCTGACATAATCATTTCCTCTAGTCCAAACACAGGAAAGTATAGCACTATAGCGTTTCCAATTTGTTTTTCTTTACTAGAACCTATTATTGAAATTGGGTTCTTACTCCCCGCCCTTTTTCTATTGTAATTGTCCACTTCAACACTGTAGCAGTTCTATAATTACTTTCCATTGATACTGAACACAGAATCTACCCTCACTTCCTGCCAGGTGAAACATTAACCTCCTGACACTGATCCTATATTGAATTTGTACAATTAGAGGGGACTTCAGTGTGGTTGTGAAGCTAACAGATCACATAAAAAGGATAGCAAATAGAGATGAAATTATTGAAATAAGATTATTTCTGAGCTCTCTTATAGGGGTCCTCATGGCAATTTCAGCTTATAAAAGATATTCAAAGAACTCCAAATTACTTTATCTTCCTTCTTGCCATCTGTCCTGCCATAGCTGCCCTTCTCCTTATCTGGACCACTGTTCTCTGTTCCAGACCTCTTGAATCTATGCTACCAATACCTAAGGAAGTTAAACTCACATCCTAGGATTGAGTCATCCTGTTTAGTGACTGAGTAAAGCAAAAATTTGCTTACTTTGATCCTAGACCATGCTTCACATGTTTGCATCCGGCCATCCACTATTTTGGTGATGACCTATAAAGCCCTTCCCCAATTTCCACTTTTTGCTCTAGGCACAGAAATTAAGGCAATAGTACCATTATTTCTGGAAAAGGTTTGTCAAGTGACTATCTTTCAGATATACTCACCCTTTTTGAGATGCCTCAGACCAAAACTCCTTTCCATTGTCACTGCCCTCTGTTATATTGTCTCTCCTTATCAGAATATAAGATTACAAGAATAGAGTCTGTTTCATTTTTTGTATTTGTTCTGCCAGCACTTGCTACAGTATCTAGCACACAGTAAGAACTTAAATACTTTTGCATTTTTTTATTTCTTGCATCTTTTTATTTCTTATTTTCCCACCTTGTAAAAGTCCTTACTGGTCCTATGCCTACACCAAGGCAAATTTACATCCTTCAGAGATCCAACGTGCAAAAGATTTGCCAAAACTGCCCTAAGAGAACTCACTAGGGCCTCCATCTATCTCCAAAAGTCAGTAAATTAATATTTATTATTAATTTTTATTAATAAATTATGTGCCAGGTACTGAGATATGTGCTAGGGATACAAAAAGTGGCAAAGGATAGTTTTTGCCCTCAAGGAACTCACAATCTAAAAGAATATACAATATGCAAATAACTATATAACACAAGTTATAGAGTATAAAATATACCAGCTCCCTGGTGTTCGGAGAGACAAATATCTCTAGACTTCAGGCCATTCCCTCCATTTCTCAAAGGCACTCCCTCCCCCATGCCTCACAGAATCCCCTTTTCAGTTGTGTCCAAATCTTTGTGACTCCATTTTGGGATTTTTTTTTTTTGGCAAAGATACCAGAGCTCATTTTACAGATGAGTTAACTGAAGCACACTGAATTAAGTGACTTGCCCAGGGTGACACTGCTAGTAATGTCAGATTTGAACGCAGGAAGATGAATCATTCTGATTCCAGACATAGCACTCTATCCACTGTGGCACCTAGCTGCCCCACCCCCACCCCACCACTGTGGAATCCTTATCCTGATGCAAATAACAGCTCAGATATTGACTTCTTCCATATCCTATCCCCTTCTTTCTGTTATTAGGCTTCATTCTCCTTCTATAAATTACCTTATATTTATACATATATGTGTAAGTGTTATAAACCATTTCCCCCTCTAAAGAATATAAACATTTTGAGGGAAAGGGCTATATCATTTTTTTCTTGAAATTTCCAATACCTAACCCCATTTCTTGCAGTCAGTGTGCATTTAACATGTTTGCCGTACTGAATTGTCATAGCCAGTGCCAGTCCTGAAATATGTGTAGGTTCCTTCCTCTGATTAGGTAAGTGTTTGATTAAATTCATCTTGCTTAATCTCTTTTAAATGAGGGTAAGTTAGCAGGAGAAAGCCATCCTATCAGGTCAGGTGACAAAGCTCTTGATCATGAAAAATCCTCAAATACTAGGAAAGGAAAAAAAAAAACCTAAAAAAAGGAAAAGGAAGAAACCAGAGAAAGACAATGAAAGGAAATCCCTTCCTAATAGTTAACTGGTTAAAAGAAAATAAAACCAGTCTTCTATAAGGTTAGGTTCCATAGACTTCCCTCACACTCCCAGGTTGCTTTATCCACAGCAATAACAACTGACTTCCATGTATTATGTGAGCAGATATGCATAGCAAGGAGAGTGATATTCAATAAACTGCCTAGAGAAACGAAAAGCACTTATCTTGGCACCTTGAGAGAAAAACAGTCCAAGGAATAGTAAAATGAGAAACTTCAAAACTTTCCCACCACCCCTTCCAAGATGATTCGATTGGGGAGTGGGGAGGGTGAGGAAAAAAAAGAAAGAAGGTCATGTTTGCTCTAAGTCAGGGGATTCCAACTTAAAAAAAAAAATCTCTGAAGTCCCTATCTACTCTAATAGTCTACAAACTAAGGATTCAAATTTCTAAGTCATTCCTGTTTTCCATCAAGGCAGTTTTGGCCCAATGTGTTCTAATTAGGCATGTCCTGGACAAGCCCAGGCAAAAGGTCATGCCTCACAGATTCAAAAGTCCCATAGCACACAAGCTATATGGAGCTGCCTTCCAGCCCCAAATGTGGACAGAATAAAACCACTGCTTACAAGCAGGGGAAGCTGAAATTTTGGAAACTAGTATATAAGAGGACACTACTGCACCCTCACCAACTGTTTCATCCTGCTTTTCCTTTGTGTATATAATACCCCAAAGCCACCACCTCAGGTGAGAAGGGAGAAGACAAGCCAAGAAAAGAATTGTGCTATTTAATAACCCAATGCAACCAATTATTAGCCTGCAATAGGGGCAAAGCCCCAGACTTGAAGTCAGGAGAGAACTGAATTCAAATCCTGACTCAGCCACAAGCTAGTTATCTTAGGGTGGATCACTAATCTCTCTAAATCCCAATTCTTCTATTAAATAATAATGCATACCAAACAGGGTTACTGTAAACATCAAAATGAGATGGTCAATCAACTAGCATTTATTAAGTATCTACTATGTATATCAGGCACTGTGCTAACTGCTGAGAATACCAAGAAAGGCAAAAAATAAAATAAAAATACTAAACCCTCCTCTCAAGGAGCTCACAGTCTAACATAGCAGACAATATACAAATACATAAAACAAGATATAGACAGGATAAATTGGGCATACCCTTAGAGAGGTCATGAAGATTAAGGACTTGAGGGACAGCTAGGTTGCACAGTGGATAGAGCACCAGGTTAGGACTTGGGAGGACCTGGGTTCAAATGTGACCTCTCAGACCCTTTCTAGTTATGTGATCCTGGGCAAGTCACTTAAGTCTGATTGCTAGCCCTTGTCACTTTTCTGACTCAGAATTGATACTAAGACAGAAGGTAATTAGTATTAAAAAAAAAAAAAAAAACAAGATTAAGGACTAGAAAAGAGTTCTCATAGAAAGTGAGACCTGAGGTGAGGCCTGAAAGAAGTCAGAGAAACTGGGGTACAGAAATAAGGAGAAAGCATATTCTAGACATGGGAACATCCAATGAAAATGTTGGGAGTGGGGTAATAGGAAGTGTCATGTGAAAGGAACGTCAAGAATGTCATTGTCTCTGTATCAAAGAGTACATGGAGAGGAGTAAGGTGCAAAAAAGACAAAAGGCAGAAAGGGGCAGGTTATGAAGGGCTTTGAATACCAAACCAAAGACTTTATATCTAATCTTGGAGGTGATAGGGAACCACTGGAGTTCACTGAATGAGGGAGAGGGGAGGTGGTACATGGTCAGACCTACATTTTAGGAAGATCAATTTGACAGCTGAGTGGACAAGGAACTGGACACTTGAAGCAAGAAGACCAAACAGGAAACTTTTTTCTGTAGTCAAGGTGAGTGGTAATAGGGCCTATACCAGGGTGGTAGAAGAGTCAGAGTGAAGAGGTTATATAAAAGAGATACTCCAAAGGGGGAAACAACAGAATATAACTAGAGATTGTCTATGAAGGGTGAAGGAAGAGTTTAGAATGACACCTAGATTTTATACTTGGGGGACTAAGAAGGAATGTAGTAATCTCAACTTTCTTCACTCAACAGGAAAAATAAGAGGAGGAAAAGTGTCAAGGGAAGGATAAAAAGTTCAGTTCTGGACAAATGGAGGTCTAAGATGTCTACAAGACAACCAAATTGAGATGTCTAAACAGCAGTTGAAATGCAAGGCTGAAGGTCAAGAGAGTTTAGGGCTAGACAAGAAAAAATGAGAATCATCTGCATAAAGAGGATGATAATTGAAATCAGAACAACAGATAAGATCACCAAGTAAAGCTGTATATAGAGAGGAAGCCAAGGACAGAACCTAAGGGAACCCATTGTTAATCTACAAGATGGCAATAAAGATCCAACTAAGGCATGAAAGAAGAATGGTCAGAGAAGCAATCGGGGAACCAAGAAAGTACTGTGTCATGAAAACCTAAAGAGAAGAAATTATCAAGGAGGTGACTAAAAGTGACAAGGGATACCCAAAAGAGCACTTTCTAAGCCTATAAATTACTATTTTTTTGTCCAGTCCACTAATTTTATCAGTATGGAGGGAACTCCCAGGTAGATAAAACTCTTACCATTGATGAGATCAGCAAATCTTTTGTACCTCCTAGTCTTAGGGAGACAGATGCCTCAGGGGATAGAAAAATTACCTAGCCTCTGGTCACAACCGAGAGGAACTAAAGGCAGGTTCTGCATCTACCAAAATATATACTGTTTCTCACTACTCTGCTGTACCCATGAGCTTTTTCTAATTCCATTCACAGAGTGAAGCATTCCTGATGATGGCTTAAAGGGGTGCAGAAAGACATATTTTCCTGATTTCCAATACCCTTATAAAAGTCACCTAAGCAGTCATACATTTGATAGATGTGGCCTATGCAGATGACATCTAGGCCACTGGTAATAGTACTCTACCTAACAGGGCAACTAGAGTTTGTGGGGCAGCCAAACTAGAAAGAAATTCTGGATTCCTTCACTTAATGAATCTCCCTCATCAGAAACCAGAGGAAGGGGGAAAAGGCCCTTCACCAAAAAGTCACCAGGGGCAGGGTGAAGATATCTTTCAGGGCTCCATGCATGACTAGCTTAACTTCACAGCTACTGTGACCCATGCTCAGAAAGCAGTACAAATAGAGAGAGGTGTCAATGTGATCTAAGAGGTGATAATTTATGACCTGAAGATAGCTTCCCCATAAAAAAAAATGTAGAAATAAATGCTTGAAAATTGAAATAGGTGTGTGGTTTGGGTGAGGATGGAGGAAGTAGAGAGAGAACTAGGGAATCACAAGGGAATATGGATAGAGAAGCAGCTGGTGTAATAGAAAAAGTACTAGACTTGAAGTAGGAAGACCGATCAGGGATCTTATTTGACCTTTAGCAACTCATTTAATCTCTCTTAATCTTTCAAGTCCCTATTGTGTAGTTGAAATTTTGTATCCCAGGACTATGTTCCCCAAAATTCCTTTTTTATTTCCTAGAATTCCTTTCCTCTGCATCCTCAAGTACATCCTTACATTTGGTTGTTAAAAGTTTCTGTAACCATGCCCTCACGGTCTTTTTTTCCTGCTAACATGGCTGGAGAAAAGCTCTTTCTCTCTCATTTTTCTACCTTTTACTTCAAATTATTATTAATAAAGATTATAAAAATAATACTTGGAGTATTTGAATATTTAATTTTATTCTTACACTATCAAACAAACAAATGAGGTTGGTAGAAATCAGTGATGGTGAATCTATGGCATGGGTGCCAAAGATGGCACACAAAGCTCTCTGTAGGCACACAGGCCACCATCCTACCCACCCACCCCAGTTTGTTACTGGAAAGGCAGAGGAACTTGGGCAGAGCTGCTCCCTTCCCCCTCTCCACCATGCCTGACTGACATGTTTTCACAACACCTGCCCTTCCACACAGCAGCCCAATGGGAACTCTTTCTCCCTCCCCTATGAGGGGTAAGGTGGGGCAGGGTGTACCCACCACTCCAGTGAGGGAGTGGGGTATGGCATGAGATCTCTTGGGAGGTGCTGGCACAGCACTGGGTCTCCGGGGGTAGGAGGGGGTGGGACCCAGCACTCCCTTTCTAAAAGGTTTGTCATGACTAGTGTAGATGATTGAGAAGGTCTGTTCTAGCCCTATAAGTCTATGAAATAAAACAGAAGAATAGAAATAAAAACCAAGACTTTTTCACTTGGTATGCTAATTGAATGCTAAAACTTTATTCTTTAACTCTGATACTTAACCTAAAGTTTCATACAGATTACCAGGAAAAAACAAAATAACATTGATGATAGCAGTATCTTTAACAACTCAACATCTATATATGGCACACAAAGTGATTGGGGGGAGGGTTTGTTGTCCAAATATCTCTTCGCCCTGGTCTCCCAAAGAATAAAGATTAGAAATGTTCATCTAACCCTATATTCCCTACCTCACAAATGGATCAGCCCAACTCTTTTTTTCAGAAGCTAAGTGGAAGGCTGTTCTGGTCATAGGACAGCATTCATATAAGTTTGAAGCTGTACAAGCAAGTAAAGAAAGGCAAGTTTTCACTGAAGGAAATTGGGGGTAGAAGGGAAGCAGTGAAAATGAGAGAAAAGATGGAATCAGGGATAGAGCTGAAGACAAGGAGAAATAACATGACTTTAATTTAATTTAGTGTAAGGGGAAATATTGATGGTCATCTTATATTCAACTAAGAAAAAATATACATAAGGTTGTCAGAGATTCATTCATTCACAATCAGTTTTAAAGCCTGAAAATAATCTAGCCCAACCATTATATTTTACTTAAAAGGAAACTGAGAGCAGGCCAAAGTTACAATTTCTTTTATACCATATTGCTTAATCAACAAATCTGCACTGGTTGTCTGCTTTAAAGATTTAATTTAAAAATTGAAGGAACCATATCCTCCAGGAGCTTCTCATTTCAGGTAGAAAGAAGGAGGTAGAGCATAGCAAGTATCTCTAGTACAAGATAGATTGGTAAATGCTCTAGGAAATGCACAAAGGGGATGTGTGTGTGTGTGTGTGTGTGTGTGTGTAAAGATAGATAGATAGATAGATAGATAGATAGATAGATAGATAGATAGATAGATAGATAGATAGATAGATAGATAGAAAGATAGATAGATAGATATGATTTTTTTAAAGTGGTTCCAAAGGTCAGAATGGATAATGGTCAAAGAAAGCACCAAAATCATACTTACTGAACAAACCCAGGATGTCTGTTTTACCATGGTAGGCAATTTGCAAAAACAAATCTCAAAAGGTATGATTCTCCTGATCTCTGATGATAAGAAGTCTTGGTAGAATGACAACTGTGAAGTTTGAAATTTTATATATCACCTAATTTCCTAATATATTTGTTCCTCATGTTCCTGTATTTTCTTATTAAAAAGATTCTAAAATGCAAGAGATGGGAAGCAAGATAGAAGGATCCAGTATGGCAAAACCAACTAGTATATCAATTAAGTCTATATAGTGTTCAATATCTCTTGTCCCTCATTTCTTCAAAGAAGGGAGAAGTGCAGTTTCATACATATCTCTTCTTTTGGACCAAATTTGGTCATTATAATTTCACAGCATTTACTGTGAATTTTTGCACATGATTTGCAGTAAAATCTAGTCTTGGTTTTTGCTATTTTTTCCTATTTACATTATATTCATGTGCATGGTCTTCCTAGCTTTGCTTAAATTTGTCTCACCAGTTTACATCTCTTCCTTTGCTCATATGTATTTCTCAAATTCTACAGGGCACTATATTCATGTATCACAGCTTGGTTAGTAATCCCCTTATTTGCTTCCTGTCCTTTGTTACTAGAAAAAGTGAAAACATCATAGTATATATAGATTCTTGAATTATGTCACTCCTGTTCCCCAGGGTCTAATTAACTGAATCTCTTTCTATAACTATACCTTACTTACTCTCTGAACACCTGAATTCCCTTTGGATCTATTGTAATTTCAGTGAACAAATATCTGATCCTTCATGGAACAGGTAGAAAAGAATCTCTTGCCCACTAACAATCTCTTCTACCTCTACACTATACCACATCATTATCTAAAGATATCACACTCATGCATAAGCAGGCAAAGTAGACTGAATCATTCTGGGAAAGAAAGAAAATATACAAGGGAAAGTGAGAGTGCCTGCCACTGTCTTTTCAGTTTGTCTAGTTTGTAGAAAACACTGATTTGAGACACAAATCTTATTTTATGTATTGTTCTCTTTACCTGAGAAGTATGGAGAGTTTCATTATTTTAATACATCTAGATTAACATGGAACAGCCCATAAGGCTGTGAGTGTGACAGTTTCATCATGGCATTTATAAAAAGCTATCTTCAAAACAATTTTGCCAGATTCTATTCCAAGTCCCACTGAGGACTCATAATTAGCCTTCCATAAGCATTTTAACAAATATCTATAGTCAGTTGTATTTAAGCAGAACATTGAGTTTAAAAAACACTACCTAGTAACTTTATTAACTTTACTGGGTAATAAGGCATCATTATTCTAATTTTATTCACATGACTGAGAACTGACTATGGCAAAGTTCTCTTATTAACTGCTTGCTTACTCTACAGCTCTCAGATCAGACTCAGAGCACGTATAGAAGGCATGTGCCTTGAATCAAGACTATACAATATTTTCAGTGAAGCATCATAAGCTGCAAGTCAGGTTAGCTGACAACTATGTGGCATGACAATAAATCACTCCATCCTTGTCCTTTCTCTTATTGGAAGAGGATTCAGACTAAGAATTCCCTAATTCCCTGTTATATTATCCCAAAATAGTTTGTGTCCAGTGTAGACACCTGGGTAGGAGGCCAGACCAGAAGTTAGTCATCTTGTAAGAAAGGCCTTAATAATCAGAGCTTCAACTAAAAATTCCTACATCTGAGACAAATTCATAGAGGGAAAGGGAGAACTTGTAGTCTTAAAAGAGTTGCCTAGAAGACAGAGTGACTTGCCCAGGATCACATGGCCAATTGTAACCTGAACCCAGGCAGGATTCTCTGAATCTAAAGGCAATTCTCTCTACCATACCAAACTACCTCACAACCTGAAGGAATGTAAAGTGAAGAAAGGAAAGCCAAAATAGCAATCTGGTAAAGTGACTAAAATCTAAATAAAGTCAATTAGAGACAAGCTCCAGTGAAACACAATAGCCTCTATGAACATCATTCAATTGAGGTAAAGAACACTTATCTTCTTTTTGGTAACAACTGATAGACTACCTTTCTTCTGTGAATTTATTTGGTAAAAGTATTTATTATTAAATGTCTTGTGTTGAAACAAAATTTGTCATTAATCTGTTTTAAATGAATAAGGGTAATTACTGGTTGTCTCTTTTTTTTGTTGTTCAACACTAAGCAGGTCAATTGACAATTTTTTTTTCAAAAATTATATTATGATTTTTCCTATCAATACAGATGCACTATAAATATAAATAATTATAAGCAAATATTATTGTTCTACTTTGAAATAAACATTTTTGTCACCTTACATCTATTTTCTTTTGCTTTGCAGTTTTTAAAAAATGTTTGCGTGCCAATTGATATAGATTCTAGTCCTTCCAGTGCTGAAACTGAAATATGGCAAAAGATAAAAGAATGACTTCAAGAACACTGCTCCTCTTAGCTGTGGAATTAAAGAATGTGTCCTGACAAAGTTCATCTATTTCACTTAGAGGAATATCCCTGAGAGTCACACACTTTAAATCTAAAGTAACCCAACTTTGGGGGGTGGGGGTGGGGGATTCTTATTTAATACATTCTGTTAATTCCAAAGAGTGAAATAACAAGTGCTCAGTGGGAAAATGATATTAAATTAAATGAGATGAAATCTTTTGTTGAACTCCTCACAAAATTAGGCATCTATCAAAGATATTTCTGTAATTATTCCAATTTATGAATTTGTGGGTACAAAGATATCCTTGATGGTATCAAGATGCAAGAAAAACCAAAACTCCATGACTGAGAGAAGCAGTGTGATGTGGTGGACAGAATACTGAATTCAGAATTGGAAATATCTGGATTTGAATCCTGCCTCAGATACTTAATAGCTAGCTATATGCCCTGCACAAAGTGACTCACTCTCAATTTCTTCATCTGCAAAACAGAATTGAACCTAATGACTTCAAAGATCCTTTCCTGCTCTAATAGGATCCTATCGCCTGTCCTCCAGAAGAAGCAGGTTCAAGGGCATGCATCACCATTAGTTGTTTTTACAAAATGAATACTCGAATTAAATTTTCCTTTCTGATGAGTCTATTCTCAATGGAACTTGAGGTAGATCTTAGAATTTTTTGCCAGGTTACTTACTACCCTCATCCCCACCTCCTTTGAAGATGGAAGTTGAAACAATAAATATTTTTCTGCCATGTTCTGGAACTTAACATCCTATCCGATGTCTTTTTCTTCCCACCATTATAAGTCTAAAATCTTACTTCTCACACCTTGACAATTTATATCAAGTTACAATTATTCTTATTTTCTGGTGAGCTCTTGGGTCATGGGCCACATTTTTACAAAGTTAAAATTTGGCTTTCAAAGTCCTAAGGCAATCTCAGGAAAACCTTGCTCTTAAAAAGAAGAAAACTATTTCATTCTGCATTCCAGAAGAAGGCTCAAGTGGCAACGCTTATTATTCACATTAAGTTAACTACTCAACTAAGTACTCTGTCCCCATCAAATAACTAGAAACTAAAGTAAAATATGACCAGGGACAAGCAACCTTCAAAATGACCTATATGTAAACCTATAATTAGGGAAGATTTTGACTTAAGAAGGGAAGGATTCCAGATTCTGTTCCCTTCCCATCACCATTTCAGAATATAACCCTGGTAAATAATTGAGCAAACAAATTAATGATAAGTTGGATTTACATAGTACCTTTCATCTGACCTTGATCATCATCATCTGGTGCCTTTAACATGCATCATTAAACATACTTTGTAAATGAGGAAACTAAGGTCCAGGTAGGTTGTGCCATTTGCCTAAGGCCACTCCACCAAGTGATACAGCCAGTGGTAATAACAATAATAGCCCAAATTTACTTGGATCTTTAAAACCACCTTCTTCATAACATCCCTGGCAGGTAGGCAGAAGAGGTATTATTATGGTCTTCCTACATATGAGGAAACTAAAGTTCATAGAGATAAAATGACTAGTGACCAGTTCTCTATGTTCCCACTCTAGACAAGACCTTGATGCCTCTGTATCTTTCTTCTTTCTTCTATACCTTAAAAGGAAATATTGTCATTACCTCCCTGGAAAACTATAATCATTATAAAAATAAGTTCCAATAATAACAAAATCTTATTGTTAGAAGAGCTCTTAGAAGTCATCTCATGTAAGTCACATCTCAAAACAAATCTACTCTCAGATACCACCACGGTAAGGGTTATTCAGCTTTAGCTTGAAGGCTGACAGTGCTTAAAAATCACTACCTCCAGAGGTAGCCCATATGAAATAGTAAATGTTCTTTTCAACAAAAAAACTTCCTCAACATAGACTAGAAGAGAGATCAGGCTAAGATGATAGAGAAGTAATATAATATATATGAATGAGCACTAAACTTGGTATCAAAAGTCCTGTATTTGAATGCTGGTATACACACACACACACACACACACACACACACACACACACACACACACAGCCAAATGGCTCTTCTAACTTTTCTAATCCTCAATTTTCTTACATCCAAAATGGGAATAATATTCAGATATCAAACAAATAGTCATATCTGAACCTTAACCCAGGTCTTCTGATACTGGCTTATTTTGCTATTCCTTACATAGGACAAATTCTATCCCACTTTTGCATAGACTGTGATTCATACCTGATGAACTCTTTCCTCATCTTTACCTCTTAGGGTCTTTAAAGCTAAGTTTAAAAAACTATCTCCTTTAGAAGATTTTTTTTTTTATCTTTCCTGACCTCCCACCTCTAATATCACCTTGTTTCCACTTGATATATATTTTGCATTTCCTTACTGAATATGTATACACAGTTTCCCCTGATAGAATATAATCTACTGAAAGGGACATGTTTTCTTTTTGTCTTGGTTTTCCCAACCTCATCCCTCCTTAATTAGCCTAAGTGCACTACTACCCCCTAACCCCAGCTTCATGAGGGCCTTCACTGCAAAGTAACTGAAAGGAGCTAACTGCTCCCCAAGAATTTGCTGCAAAAAGACTTCCTCTTTGTAAAACTTTTCACAAGGGTCCCGATAAAAAGAGCTTTGACATTTTAAGTAAGCACCTTTAAAAGACCATTATGGTGGTTTTCCATAGTAACTTGGCCACAGATTATTTATGGTAGATTTAATTTGATTTATTAAAACTTTACCCTTTGCTTCAAGCCATGCTCACATACTCAAAAAATTTTTTTTCAACTTACAATGCCCATAAATCCATTAAGAAGTTTCTCTGCCTTTTTTACCCCTTAGAATACAGCTAACCTAAGTGGGGTGAGAAGTGGTGAATGTGATTTGTGTTGGGGCCTGAAGGGTAAACAAGTTAGGATTTTCTAGACTCATCAAGGGGAAGGGAGAGGCAGTGAAATGCTATTTTCCTGGAAAATATTCCAGCTTCCAGTTCCCTGAAGTTTATTTGAGAAACAATAGCAAGAATGAGAGTATCGGTATCTTAAGGACCTTAAGAAAGCACAGTGAGAGGGGGCCATTCTTAAGGGCCTAAAATCAACACTATAAATTTGCTCTTGGAAGTAGATGAGTGGTCAAGTCAGATCACAGAGCATAAATGCAAAGTGTTCGTGGGCTTTCCACACTCACTTCTGCTTTCAATTCATGTTAAAAAAAAACATTTTTTAAGTGCTTCCTATGAACAAAGCAATATGCTAAGCCTTGAATGAATGAAAAAGTCTCTATTTAGTACTTACCAAATGCAACATTGTGATAAATGCTGAGAATTACAGGGATAGAAAGTTGGCATGTAAGACAATCAGTTAACACGGTCATGAAGCAATGGTACAATTGATTTGGTGAGTGCCCAGAGTAAGCAGTAGAAAGCCAGGGAGTGGAAAGACAAACAGCAAGCACATGGTAAGATGGCCTACGTAGAAGGTTGGACTGGTTGGGCTTGAAGCATGAACTGATATCTGGGGCTTGGCTAATAGATATTGTGGTCTGACTGGGCTATTTTGCACTCATTCAATCGCCAATGAACTGGGTTGAGCCTTTGGACTTTCACTCCAAAGACGAGAGGATAAACATTCCCAGGAGCTGAGGGCATAGATTCTGGGAGTTCCAAGTCTTATGTGAAGGGAGCTGGTCCAGGTTGGCAAAGAGATGGAGTTCCAGCCTTCAAGGAGTTACCTCCTCCTAGGGGAAACCACATGTATATAGATGAGGAATATAAAATATATACAAAATAATGAGAAGGACACTAACAAATCGAAGAGGGGATGAATCAAAGACCTTAAGTAGGAGGTGGCTACTGAACTAAGCCTTGAAGAGAGCTAGCTACCAAGAGGTAGACAAAGGAGGGAGAACATTCCAAGCACAGAAAACCTCTGCAAAGACAGGTAATGTAAGAGCATCTATAAGTACACTTGTAGAGGGGGAGAGGGGAGGTAGCTGGGTAGCTCAGTGGATTGAGAGTCAGACCTAGAGAAGGGAGGTCCTAGGTTCAAATCCGGCCTCAGACACTTCCCAGCTGCGTGACCCTGGGCAAGTCACTTGACCCCCATTGCCCACCCTTACCACTCTTCCACCAAGGAGCCAATACACAGAAGTTAAGGGTTTAAAAAAATTTTTTTAAATTTAAAAAAATTTAAAAAATATAAGTACACTTGCTTGGCTGCACACCATGCTGTATTTTCCAGTAGATTCCAACAAGTTCCTTTATAGCAATTCCACCAAAAGATTTCAAAGGCTGAACAATAAGGAATACTGGACTTGAAAGAAGAAATTGCTATGTCCCTAATACTAGAGTGAGAAAAATGACCTTGACCTTGTCCCAGCAGGCCCCTGGAGGAACTGCAAGAGCAAAGAACAGGTCCAGGAGCTTATAAATTTCCCCAGCAAAGGTGAAAGAAGCATGTCTCCTCGAATGAGGGGAGGAAAATTGCACTGGCTCTTTTCTCAGTATATTTCTTCTCACTACATTACCTTCATCTTATTTAGATTGAACATCTGCCGCTTGCCTTTATCTCACCAGATGATGCTTTTCAAGGATTCCATGTTTCTGTAACTATTTTCAGGAGAGACTCACACTCCCAAACCACCAGGGTTTACCATGGCATCCACTTTTCCCACAAGAGAGTGGGTATTTTTTTCATTCTTTTTCCCTCCTGTAATCTAGTATGGGGCAGCTCATATTTAATCTGTGCTGTATGTCATGAACCTATTTCAAAATGAGCCCTAAGGTAGCTAAAGTGAAAAAGTTACTTTACTACTCAGGTAATAAATATAATTAAATGTCCTTGAAAGTGTCTTCACTGTTGGAGAGGTGGGGCTGCTTTTAAACTTATTTCTAAGAGAAGTGCTTGCATTAACCATAATAGTAGTAACACAGCCCTGCCCCAAAGACATTAAGGAAACTTAGGAGTGGTGTTTCAAATTAGACAACTACTGAGCAAGTGCTGAGCCAGGGATAGACTCTTCTAGCCAAGACAATTTCAAGGGCTGCCACCAAAAAAGGAGGGCCCGGCAAGAATTACCACAAACCAAAGCTGGCTTAATAACCACTTAGAGATTACTCTCCACTCACCAACCTCACCTGGCAGGGAGCTGCGGAATAAAAAAGCAGTCTTCGAATGAGGGCTAGTGATTTGCTGATTAGCTGCCGATTGGCATCCCAACCATCACCTCCAGCTCCAGAAAAGGCTAGGAAAGTGTCCATCCACCATATAGTTTACTAATTTGCTTTTAAAATCTCTCTATCTGGAGGAAGCTGGATGGCTCAGTGGATTGAGAGTCAGGCCCAGAGACGGGAGTTCCTGGGTTCAAATCTGGCCTCAGATACTTCCTAGCTGGGTGATCCTGGGCAAGTCACTTAACCCCCATTGCCCAGCCCTTACCACTCTTCTGCCTTAGAACCAATATCAGTATTGATTCTAAGACATAAGGTAAGGGTTTAAATAAAAAAATAAAATCTCTCTAATCTGAGTAGCTGGGAGTCCTGATAATCCAGCTCAGATAATGAGAAATTCCAAATAATAGCATGGGGATGCCTAAAGGAAAGACTTCAGTACACTGCAGTACACTGCCCAAACAAAACCATGCTTTAATCAAGTGTGTGTTTGGTCTTCTGTTCCCCAACATCCCATTCATCCCCTCCATCGCTGCCTAGAAGCTGCCCTGCTCTCCACCAGACCTAGAATAAGATTCCCCCTATTTTTAATTCTTGGAATCACTAACCTCATTTAAGATTTAGTTTATCTAACAATGATACATGTAAAACCCAGTGGAATCGTTCGTCATCTCTAGGAGGGGGGAGGAAGGAGGGGAAAGAA
This sequence comes from Gracilinanus agilis, assembly GCF_016433145.1. Taxonomy (NCBI): domain Eukaryota; kingdom Metazoa; phylum Chordata; class Mammalia; order Didelphimorphia; family Didelphidae; genus Gracilinanus; species Gracilinanus agilis. The sequence continues at coordinate 560,694,857 of NC_058131.1, read as the reverse complement.
AGAACATGAAGCAGGTAACCAAGGGAAAATACCCTAAATTAATTAATTAAATAAAGATTTTTTTTTAAGTTTAGCTTTTAATATATAGATATATGTATACACATATTGATTTTATATATGTAAAATCTATGTTTCCCAAAGTGGGCACCACAACCCCCTGGTGGGTGTTGCAGCAATCCAGGAGGGCGGTGATGGCCACACTTTTTTTGTATTACATTCTATTCTGAGTTCAATAAATAGTTTCATAATTTCCAGGGGGCTAAGTAATATTTTTTCTGGAAAGGGGGCGGTAGGCCAAAAAATTTTGGGAACCACTGCTATATACAGACCATTCTCACTTTATGCATTATGCAAATTCAGTCTACTCTTTCTCTATTTAATATACATTCTCTGTTATATGGGATGACTCATAGGATTTTTCTCATTCTTCCCTTCCACTTGTATTTTCCTCATACTCCCCTATGCAAAATCACTTTGCATGTATTTTGTTTTCCTTTATATGTGCATATATCATGCCTAGCCCCTTCCCTTTCAATAGAACGTAAATTTCATGAGAACAGAAACTTTTTTTCATTTTTGTTTCTGTATCCACAGCATCTTATACAGTGCCTGACAGCTAGTGTCACTTATTGTTTGTTTTTTTGTTTTGTTTTTTAACCCTTAACTTCTGTGTTTTGGCTCCTGGATGGAAGAGTAGTAAGGGTGGGCAATGGGGGTCAAATGACTTGCCCAGGGTCACACAGCTGGGAAGTGTCTGAGGCCGGATTTGAACCTAGGACCTCCCTTCTCTAGGCCTGACTTTCAATCCACTGAGCTATCCAGCTGCCCCTAGTGTCACTTATTAAATGCTTGAATTTAACTAAGTAAATGACATTTTTAGTAATTTGAGACTTATAAATCACTTTCTCTACAACAAGAGGCCACTTGTTATACTGGAAATTCTTTTTGAGTATGAGATAGACTAGGCAACGCTGAGGGTCTTTCCCAATTCTCAAATTCAATGATTCTCTGCTTCTATAACCCTGAAGGGTTGGTAAATATTAAGTACCCATATTGCCATTTTATAGATAGATGGATGAACAATGAAGGAATGAACAACTCTGTAGTAAAGTAAATCCCTGAGAGGAGAATTAATGCATGAACAACACTGGGAAGACCAGAAGACCCTGTCCTGTTTGGGTGGAGAAACTCTTTAGGGGCAGTAATGGAAATACCAGGAGCTGCTTGCTATACAGAGAGGCAAGAGTACAGGCCCAGTAGGAGGCTCTGACTCACCCACTCACCAGTGGAAAAAGGAGACAAGGAGACAACATCAGAGCAACTAAAGAGCTAAGGGCTAAAGCAAGCTAGGTCTCTGCCAAGGACAAGTAGATAATAAGTGGGAGAACCATCAGCAAAAGGATGATCAGGAAAAAGTAAGTAAATGTCCTGTAGTTTTAAAAAACAGTTAAGGAATCACCATGTTAAAACTGGAAGGGAATTAGATATCATTTAGCTCAATTCTCACTCACTTGGAGCATTCACTAGTGGCCTAGGAAAGTAAGGAAGACATTCCATAAGAGAGTAGTCTAAATTAATCTATGAACAGTGGTACAAAGGTGAAAAGGAGAAAGGAGATGAGACAGTGGCCATAAGTTCAGGACAATCTGGTTTTCTGCTCTACCCAGCAAAGAAAGAAAGTGAAAGACTTAAGAAGTCATAAGCAAGTCACTTTAGCTCTCAGAGCCTCAGTTTCCCCATGTGTAAAGTGGGTTCAAGAATATTTGCTCAACTAATTTCATGGGGATGATTTATAAAGAAAGCACCTTTAAATCTTAAAGCACCATACAAACATGAGCTATTCTTAAGGTGAGTCAATGAAGTAGCAAACACAAGTATATTTCAGAAGAGTTTAACCTTCTAGAATAATCAGTCAATTGTTGGATTACGTTGGCAGGTAGTTTTCAGAACAAACAATAAAACCATTTTTTTCCAGTTGCTACCCTATAATACCTAGGTGGAGACCTTTTATCCTAAAAGCTAAATTCTGCCTGAGGGAAATTTTCTAAAAAACAAGTGTCTCTTCTCTGGACACTCTACCTCCCCCATCATTAAAATCAATAAGCTTAATTGTGTGCATAATCCTGGTAAGACTCAGGTTCCAACATCTTACATGGGTGGCCCTCACAGGTGGTTCTGACAGTGTAACTTTGGGAAGAGGAGGTTGACAAGTTGTTCAAGGTCCCTAGGTTACAATTTGTGCAGATTCTTTGCAGATGATATGATCCCTCCAAATTCCCTTTAGACATTTCTAGACTTAAAATTCTGTTATCACAAAATCCTGTTTGGCTTTTAAAGCCCTGTGTAACCTGGCCCCTTCCTAACTTTCCAGTCTTCTTCCACCTTGCCTCTTCCATGTCTCCTGGAATCCAGTGACACTGGCCTTCTTGTTGTTCCTTGAACATGACACTCCATCCCTTGACTCAGACATTTTCACTGGGTCCCCAGTGCCTGGAAGAAAGTCTCTCCCTCCTCATCTCCTAGCTTCTTTCCTGGTTTCTTTCAAGTCAAAGTCTCACTTCCTACAAAAAGTATTTTCCAGGGCTCCTTAATCCAGAGTGTGTGTGTGTGTGTGTGTGTGTGTGTGTGTGTGTGTGTGTGTGTGTGTTGAGCGGGATTGTATAGAGATAACTGTTTACAAGTCGTCTTCTCCTTATACTGTGAGATCCATGAGAAAAGGGGCTATTTTTCTGGGGTTTGTTTTGGGGTCTTTTTTGCCTTTGTATCCCCAGCGTTTAGTACACTGCCTGGCACATAGCAGGTACTTATGTGCTTGCTGATTTGACTTATGGAAGTGATAGTAGCTAAGCATTAAACTAATTGGAAATATGTGACAATTTCTCTAGTATGCCTTTCAGTAGCTAAGGTAAAGCCTCAGTAGATAATGATAACTTATTTATATGACACTTGAAAGTTTACAAAGGACTTGGATGTAAATCATTTGAGCCTTACCACAACTCTCTCTGGTAGGCACTACAGGTATTATTATTGCCATTTTGCAAATAAGGAAACAGACTCAGAAGATTATGTGACTTGCCCATGGCCATACAACTAATAGGTGTCAGAGGTGAGATGTCAATTTAGGGCTTCTTGATTCTAAATCCAGTATTCTGTCCAACCAAGCATACTATTCAAGGACTGGTAGGTGCCCTTCTGAGGTAAGGACTATTAAGACAGAGAAAACCATCAGTGTGGATAAAGCTTGTCCTATGCACAAGACTGAATTTTATAAATGCTTTTTCATCGCTCCTCTTTCAGTTTAGGTCAGTGCTTGTGTCTAAGGAGACAGTCACAAAGGGCAACTGGGTGGCATAAGGATAGAGCACTGAGCTTGGTGTTAGGAAAACCTGAGTTCAAACCCAACCTAAGACTTACTAGCTGTGTGATCCTGGGCAAGGCACTTAACCCTGTTTGCTTAGTGTCCTCATCTATAAAATGATCTGGAGAAGGAAATGGCAAACTACTCTAGTATTTTTGCCAAGAAAACCCCAAATTGGATCATGTGCCAAATAAAAACAAATAGCCAGTCCCCCATTACCATGACTCCCAAGTGTATATGCAATAAGAATAAAAAGGACTTACTATACTGTTCTGTACATATGTGTATAACATGCATATATATACCACAAACATGTCTATATATATATATAAACTAGAATTTAAAATTTTAAAATTTATTTTAATTAGATTTTATTCAAATTATTTTGCAATTAAAATTATGTAAAGACAATATAATTATACTTTACCTGATGCAGTGAAAAGGACTATTAATCCTGAGTTTCAGTCTCAGATTTTTCATTTATGCTCTTTGATGATGAGTCAAGTGACTTAAAAGCCTGAAATTTTAGCAACAGGAAGATCTATAGAGCTCCTATAATCTAGCAGTTCTCCAAGTAAGGTCTGGGGACTGGGAGGAGTACCTGGAACCTTTCCTTTCAGGTGGTCCTCAAAGTCAAAACTATTTTTATAATAATACTAATATGTTTTAATGTATAATACAGTAAATATTACTAGGTATAACCCACATGAAAAAGTTATTTGGGGCATCCTCAATATTTCAAAAAGATAAAGGTGTTTTAAGACCAAAAATGTTTGATAACTACACATCTAATCCAATCGTGTCAATTGCCTATGAAAAAAACTGAATTCTGGAGTCATTAAATGATTTGGCTAAGATGTCATTGTAGCAGAGCCTGGTCTAGAACCCAGGTCTGACCAGCCTTTTAATCTGGTGCTCTTCCTATACATTACAGTGTTCTTTCCAGTTAGAATTAACTTCTTAAGGCAATGCAACACACAGTGGGAGAAAAAAGCTCTTTCATACTTTCCGGATGAAACTACAGGAAAAACCATTCAGTTCCTTTCCATAGCACAGACAAGGAGTGGTTTGCTTAGAACTGACTTGTGTCCAAACATGGGATCTATCCAATCTACGTCACACTGGGCATTTTAGGATGTTTTACAACTTTTTCCTTCCATTCCCATTGTGAATACTGAAAGCCTTTCATTCTGCTCCAAAGGAAATGATCTTATCCCAACTTAATGATGTCATTATTGTTTAAGGTATCTAGCATATATTTCCAGAGTGCTGGATACTAGATCCTAGATTTATTAAAGTTAAACTACAACAGTGGAAATAATGCTTATAATCTAAAGTATATTGAGACTTTTTTAATAGGGAATAATAATTATTAACAGTTTCTCACTTTTTAATGGATAAATTGGAAAGCTTTACCAAGCAGCCCTACAAAATGTTGTTTGAACACATGCCCACATTCTTTTGTTTTTATCAAGTCAAACTAACCTCCACACTCAAAGTTTCTTTTTCCATCTCCATAGAGTTGGTATGGGGTGCTTAGCTTTTTTGTGTCTTAGATATCTTTGATAGTCTGGTGAGGTCCATGGATCCCTTTCTCAGAATGTTTTTAAATATTCTTAGGATCACAAAGAAATTAGTTGTACTGAAATGCAGTTATAAAAAAAAAAAAACCCTTTTTAAACCCTTACCTTTCATCTTAGAATCAATACTGTGAATTGGTTCCAAAGAAGAAGAATGGTAAGGGCTAAACAATGTTAAATAAAGTTAAATGGGCTTGCCCTAGGGTCACACAGCTAAGAAGCATCTGTGGCCAGATTTGAACCCAAGAACTCCCATTTCTATGCCTGGCTTTCAACCCAATGAGCCAGCTAGGTAGCTGCCCCCCACAATTTTTTTTCTAAACAAGTTCACATGACCCAGATTAAGAGTTTCTGGATTAGGTATTTTCCTACTCAATTCAATTCATTCAAGATTTATTAAGGAACTACAATGTACCAGGTCCTATGCTAAGGTGGAAAGGGAAGAGAAAGGGAAAAGGAAAAACAGTCCCTACTCTCAAGAAGCTTACAATCTGATTGGGAAGACAACATAAAAAAGGAAGCTGAAAAGAGGACAAAAGGGAAGCAGTTGGGGCCATGCTATTCCAAACAGTAGAAAAGATGTCATCAGATATGAGTCCTCTATAAAGGGAAGGTTATAGAACGAGTTTATGGCTACAATCAGAGTTGAGAGGCAATCAAGGAAATTGAGAAGGTGCTGAGTATCAAAAACTGAGTCAATCAGCACAGTGCTGAGATTTCAGGTGATTTTCAGCTTATCTTGGGTGAGGAATGATGTTCCATGGAATTGAAATTAAGTATAGCTGCTGACAGAAAATGGAAAGCCTTCTCCTGCAAAAATATGTGCTTATCCTATTGTGAAGTGATATGCTATAAAGAAAACTATTTTCTTTTATGTGTCACTGAAGTAGGAAAGTCATTTAATTATTTTAAAATACATTTGTACACCCAACAATCTAAAGAGAAATAGACATAATGTCCACAAGTCAACTCTTCATTGGAAAGTACTTTTCTACTCTGGTTAAGGAGGAAGTCCTGGAATATAGCAGAAAGTGCATCAATCTTGAAGTCAGAAAACCCAAATATATTTAAATATAGAATTTTAATCCTAGTTTCGCCACTTCCTAATTGTATGACTCTGGGCAAGTGACTAAACTTTTCTATTAAAGACTGGGAATCTGTATTTGAAACATGACACAATCTTTTATTACCTAACTCTATGACTGGTGGGCAAGTTACTTTCTTTTTCTAGACTTCAGTTTCCTCTGTTATAAAATGAGGGGGCTGAACTAAATGAGCTCTGAGGTTCCCTCTTGTCCAACATTTATTATTCCTTATATGTACTGCTCTTCCCTCCTCTCACCAAAGAGGTTATAGATTATGAATAATGTTTTCTCTATATTATAAGAAAGGGCTGAAGATGAGGGGGAACAATAGGATAAGTGACAGTAGTATAAAAGCTAAAAAGCAATGATAAAACATTAAAATAAAAAGAATAAAACAAGGGGGAAAAGGTAGTATTCAGAGACCTTTAACGGTCCCTTCCTGTTCTCAATGTTCTCAATCCTATGACAATCATATGTGTCACTTTCAATATTTATAAAATAGGGTTATTGCTTGTACAAAATGCCTTATAAGGCCTCATACAAAAATCACTTAGGAAACATTAAAAGGCTACATAAATGTCATTACTATCACTCCCCCAAAATTATGATTTCTTTTTATCATGGCCAGTCTTTTAAAAGATCTCCTAAGTATATCAGTCTTTCTCTTTCCCCATATCTTGCTTTTCATTTGTTTTAGTTTCAGATCCTCAAATTAGCCAGAGCTCATTCTATTAACAAGATAATTTGGGCCTCAGCTAGTGTTTATCCATCCACTAAGACTTATCTTTACTCTTTAGATTCCTCCTAATCAATAACCAACTACCCACCCTTTCATTTCTGTACAAGGACTATTTTTCTTGAAATGGCCTCATTCTGAGCCCTGGAATGTTTTTCCTTTTTATCACCTCCCCCACCAGAGGAATGAAAGCTTTCTCTAAACCACTCCTTCTATCATCCAAGCTTACTTGAGTGGGAGTGCTAGACATCTCTTCCCTAGGGCTTCCAAAGATCTAATCAGTTCTGTAACCTGCCACCCAGAGAAGCTGGGTTCTACTCCAATTCAATGAAATAAACATTTGTTAAGTGCTGGGTGCTGTGAATACAAAAGAGAAAAAGGATAATTTCAGCACCTTTAAGAATTTACAGTCTGCTGGGGATAGAGAAGGAATACACATGTACACATGCAAAAGTATAATTCTAAGTAGATGCATAGGATTTCGTAAAAATGTGGAAAAAATACTTCTAGTTCAATTCACTTATTTTAAAGATGAGGAAACTGAGGACTTGAGTACTTAGTGACTTGAAGGAATGAATGCAAAGACATTAAGTACTCACATGTGTTAACTGTTGGCTAACAGCTGAGGACATAAAAGTGAAGACTGAGGCTAGCAAAAAAGAGTGAGTCCACTAATGGAGAGATAAATATAGCAAAGTGCTGGCCAGGGTATTTTGGTGTGGGAAGTTACAGGGATAGTGAGTGCAGCCATAGGGGAGTCTGAAACACCCTTTCCAGTAGCAGTAGCACTACTGATATGATTTTGGACTAAGTCCTCCAGGGTATGGAGGTTCCATGGTTTCTGGAAGTTCTTTGGAACAAAATTAGAGCTTAGGTCACAAACTCAAAAGTAGTCTTTTCCCATTATATCACGTGTGCATATGCACAGATACCCTGGGTTGGTCAACCTTATAATAATGAACTTCTCCAACCTTACTGGTCTTTAAACCACAGGTGTTTTTTTTTTTCTTTTTTAAATCTTGTGCCACCCTTAAATTTGAAGCTCTTCCAGCCTGATGGATTATCACAATGAATATGTTGCAGGCAAAAAAAAAAAAAGACCTAGACAATGACATAGGATTACCTATGGAGTAGGAGTTGGAAATGAGGGTCTGGATGAAGCCCATAAGTAACTTAATGAAGAAGGTAGCAGGGAACTGAGGCTTGAAGGAAGGTTTGGAAAGCTAGCATCTGGGTTCTTGCTTTCTTTCACCAGTTGAGACTGTGGGATCATAGATTTAGGGTTAGAAGGATCAGAACAGAATCATATAATTTGAGAGTTGGAAGGAGCCTCAATGGTCATCTTTCTAATTCATACAAAAATTAATTTCCCACTAAAACACATAGAACAAATGGGCATCCAAAAGACCTCCAAGTAGGAAGACTCAAACTCCTCTGAATTCTTAAGGACTTTAAAGGTCATCCAGTGAAGTCAAGCTCTAACAGAAACTGGAGCCACTAAATCATACACAAAGATCTCTGTAGGTCACATACTGACTTTGAAAAGCATATATTTCTTTTTGTAAATGAATGTATTAACACATTAAAATGAGAAAAGAACTACATTTTAATTTGGTTCAGGCCAAACTCAGGATTGGTGTGAGCTACCCATCACTGGTAGATTTCAGGCTTGACACCTCACATCTAGTACAATTCCCTCATTTTTATAGATGAGGGCAATGAGCCCTGAATTCTTTTGACTAAATCCAATGCTCTTGCCACTATACTATATCATATTTCCTCTTTAATAGGGTTTATATAAAAAGATGTTATGGTAGAAAAGTAAAGGCTGGCTAGTATTTTTAATCAGGAGGTTTTCATTTTTTCCTTGGCAGACACATTATAGAACAAGGTTCACCAGGTTCCTTTCTAAAAGTAAACACTGTAACAACAGAATTGTAATTCAATGCCCATGAAGACAGGTACAGCCCTTTGTCCAGAGCTTCTAAGATGTCCCCTTAGAAGCACTACAGTGTGCATTCTCCAGGCTACATTTATTGGTTTCTTTTGGTCTCTGGGCACCAGTGTGATCCCTGAATGCCTGCTATACCTGTGACTTTCTTGCCATAACAGAGATTTGTCACTGTGCCAGATGGAAAGACTATCTGACTACAGTTCCTCTAGTCAGATTCTTTATGCCAAATCTTGGCATCTGCTGACAATCTATCAATTACACCCCCTAAGTGAGAAGCCCAACAATCCAGTGAATGTCATTTCAGCATGAAATAACAATTATAAAATGGTGCTTCTCTGAGATCCAAGTAAGAGTTAAAATACAGCCTCGATATATAGTCAAATCATCTCCATACCAACCAAAATGGCAGAATATATGATAAAAAAAAAATAGACACTTAAGAAACATGATCTATATGGGGATAAAAGGCAACATTGATTTCTGCACAGCAAAATGTTGGGTGACTGATCTATTAGACCCCAAGATTCGGAACAACCTTCAGTTCTACAAATATTTCAACAACTACTCTATGCCGAACACATTGCTAGAAACTAGCAAAGATACGAAGCTCAAAGAAGACACTGCCTCTGTTCCCACAGAGTTCTACTACTGTTTAGTGGGGAGCTATAACATACACAAGACTAAAATCCCTACTCCACCAAATCCAACAGGCCTCAGACTCTGGAGTCTCAGTTTCCTTATCTGTGATATGACAGGGTTGAACTAGATGACTTCTGAGATCTCTTTCAGCACTCGATTTATGAGTTTAAACTACATATCACATAAAACAATGCTCAGAAAATGTATTAGAGGTACCCAAAAAATGTTAAATAAGGATGATGAAGTTAAGATTGGGAGAAAAGGTCATTACTAACCTGGAGGGGGACATCAGAGAACCTTACCCCAGATCCCCAAAGCCTGTGTAAACTGCAGGGCAAAGTACATGTGATTCAATCCCAAATTGGCCTAAATCCCAAAGGACTCTTCAAGAGGTTGACCTGCTTCTACAGCTGACTGGACTAACAGATCAAGCACTTAAGACTTCCTTTTTCTCTCCCCACCTCTCTCTTCTTTAGAAACTCTCATCCTAGAAGTGGATATTCAACCAAATACTCAAGTTGTTTGGTTGATTGTTGTCCTTTGTACTGGAAGAGGACCAAAATGACATCATTACTAGGGATGTCTTTTGACTTGTGCATAAATTGGACTTAAGTAAAGCAGAGCTGCACTCTCTCTTCTAGTGCACTGAAATCCAGTGGCAAGACAAAAATCAAGACTACTAGTGGTAACTCAAGATGAAGTGGATGACCTTGGCTTCCTCGATGTCTAATCAAATTCTAAGCACAGCACCTACTTCTGCTGCCTTCATGGCCACTGGAACAAATTGTTCTCATCTACCTTTAAGGACTCAAATAGGAAAATAATGGTTGATATATGATAGACCCCAAAGTAAGGAACTGAAAGGTAAAGTTAGCCAACACTCTACTTTGATGCACTAATCTAATTTTGGGTACGATCTAGGACATAGCAGCTAAATGGTGCAGTGTATAAAGCACTGGGCTTGGAATCAGGAAGACCATATTCCTGAGTTCAAATCTAGCCTCAGACACTTACCAATTATGTGACCCTGAACAGGTCACTTAACTCTGCCTCCATTTCTTCATCTGTAAAATGAACTGGAAAAGAAAATAGCAAACCACTCCAATATCTTTGCTAAATGGAGTCATGAAAAGTCGATACTTTTGGAAAGATGGAACAATAGCAATAACACAGCTGGAAGAGACCATAGTAGCCATCTAGTCTAATACCTTATTTTACAGATAAGAAAAGAAGCTGAGGGAAGCTATAGGATTTGCTCAAGATTACAGAGTCCACATCAAAAATGAGATTTTAATCCAGATCCTCTGAATCCAGAGACAATGCTTTTTTTCACTATACCAGGATGCCCAAGGACTCTCAGGGAGTAGATAACAGATGCAGAATTTAATTCCAGGTCCTCTGACTCCCAATCCATTTCTCTTTCCATTCTTCATCCTACCCTACATAGAATATGAACTCCTTGAGAGCAAAGGTTGTTTAAATTTTGTCTTTTTATTACCAGCTTGAAGCATGTATTTAATGAAAGTTGATGAAGCTGAATTTTATAGAACATATTACATTGTTATGCCTAATTTCACAGAATTCCATAGTGATTCAATTTTTTAAAATACTAGCTTCTAGTACCACCTCACACCTAGCAGATTGGCTAAAATGATAGAAGGAGAGAGTAATGAATGATGGAAGGGATGTGGCAAAATTGGGACATTAATGCATTGCTGGTGGAGTTGTGAACTGATCCAACCATTCTGGATGGCAATTTGGAACTATGCCCAAAGAGCTCTAAAAGACTGCCTGCCCTTCAATCCAGCTATAGCATTGCTGGGTTTGTGCCCCAAAGAGATCATAGATAAAGAGACTTGTACAAAAATATTTATAACCACACTTTTTGTGTTGGCAAAAAACTGGAAAATGAGGGTATGCCCTTCAATTGGGGAATAGCTGAACAAATTGTGGTATATGCTGGTGATGGAATACTATTGTGCTCAAAGGAATAATACACTGGAGGAATTCCATGTGAACTGGAAAGACCTCCAGGAATTGATGCAGAGTGAAAGGAGCAGAGCCAGAAGATCACTGTACACAGAGACCAATACACTGTGGTAAAACTGAATGTAATAGACTTCTGTACTGGCAGCAAAGCAATGACCCAGGACAATTCTGAGGGACTTAGGGTAAAGCACACTATCCACATTCAGAGGAAGAACTGCGGGAGTGGAAACACAGAAGAAAAACAACTGCTTGAACACATGGGTTGATGCAGACATGGTTGGGAATGTAGACCCGAAATGACCACACCAATGCAACTATCAGTAATATGTAAATAAGTCTTGATTGATGATACATGTTAAAACCAGTGGAAATGTGCATTGGATATGGGCGTGGGGAGGTGAAGGGGAAAGTAAAAACAAGAATCATGTAACCATGGAAAATTTTTCTAAAAAATAAAATAAAATAAAATACTAGCTTCTATGAAATCTTTTAAAAGCCTGCAAGAAGCTAAATAAATTTTATCCACTCCCTCTTCTTTTATACATTTTTATCCTCCCCAAAGGTAATTTTAGATTTGTCCAGAAATTATGCTGCCTGTCCATCATCATTTATGTTTATTTAAGTGCTGAGAGATCCTAACCCACCTTTGATTACCTACCATCATCTTGAACTGGTTTGGAGATGAACTGCTCATAATATCAAGAAGCTTCACTTTAACTTTGAACCCAGATAAGTACCACCTGAAGCACATTCTAATTACTTCCTATTAGCATCAAGGCCCTATAACCTCCTTTTTCCTCTCTCCAACAAAATTCTCCCCGGAGAGCAAAGCAGTCTGAAGCCAGTGAAAAGCTACAATTGTTGGCAGAGGCCTCCAAATGAAAATATAAAGCAAAGTGTATAATTAAAGGCACAGGTCAAGGATCATTCATTCCACAGATCGTCATTTAGAAGGTCGCATCTCCATTCAATGCCAAAGCGTCCCCTGAAACCTCTATAACAGGTATTTTTAATAGCTTAACTGAGGGAAGCTTTTAAACCAAGATATAAACAGAGCCTGGTAGGTGTTTTCTAGTGACTTGTTTTTTAACCCAGCCATTCTGTCACCAGAAAATTAAAAGTACAACTTAAAGGCCACTGCTGGTGTTCCTGCTGAGAATTCTTCAGCAGTGACCAAATACCTAATAAGATGTATTCCCAAACCAGCCCCAATAACCCTGGCATGCAAAGTTAATTTCAATGTTCATTTCAAGGGTCATTAGAAACACTGAATGAGAAGGTGGAGAAAGAACACTCATCAAAAAAAGTCCTTAAATCCGTGAAGAAAAATAAATCGCACTGCTTACAAACAAGAGCTGACTTCAGGGGGGTCAAAAGGGGCCTGGCTGACAAAAGCAGAAGCTCTAGTGGTCAAAAGCCTAGAAATAACAGAACTGTGGCTAGTTCTGGGCACTAGATTTTAGAAGGGACACTTGATAATCCAGTCATAGTCAACAGAGTGTTAAATAACCAAGATGGTTAGGAGACTCCCAATCATGACTTTAAAAGTCTAGTTAAAATTAAGGTCATGGATCCCTTTGGAAGTCTGAGAAGCTAAGCAACTCCTTAGAATGTTTTTAAAAACATAAAATAAAATACAAAGGATTCTAAAGGGCACCAATTATATTAAAATAGTTATCAAAATATTAATTTTAAAAGTTCATGGACTGGGTGGGGACAGTTAGGCAGCTCAGTGGATTGAGAGCAAGGCCTAGAGACAGAAGGTCCTGGGTTCAAATCTGACCTCAGATACTTCCTAGCTGTATGACCTTTGGCAAGTCACTTAACCCCCATTGCCTATCCCTGACCGCCTTGGAATCAATACACGGTATTAATTCTAAGATGGAAGGTTAAGGTTAAAAAAAAAATTCATAAACCTCATGTTAAGAACCCTCAGTTTAAGGAATTAAGAATACTTAGACTAAAGAAAAGAATTCTTGAGACAGTTAGGAAAAGTAATGAAAACTGTTTTCTTAAATATTTGAATGATTTGATTTATTCTCTTTGACCTTAGGGTACTAGGTGGAAATTGTAGGGAGATGGATTTCATTTCAAATGAAGAAGGAAACACCTAAGCCATTAATTAGCCCTGCCCCAATATGGGATGAGCTGTCTTGGTATTATAATGAGTTTCCTATCACTAGAAGTCTCAAGTAGTGCCAGATCACTGCCCAAAGAGGCTGAGTAGAGGAGTAAGGCTTTAAGTAGGGATTGGGCTGGGTGACCTTTGAGATGTCTTCCACCTCTAAGATTCCATGATTCTCATACCACTTTCCATGTACTTGTGTTTTACAATATGGCTCCCTCACTTTACATATGAAGAAACTGGGGCTTAGAAAAAGGTAAGTAACTTTCAGATGGTCACACAGCTAGTATTTTAGGTGCATGAGAGAGAATTTGAACTTCAGTCTTCCTGACTCCTAAGTCCAACACTCTATCCACTCACTGTATTAATTCAATATTCAGCTTTCAAAAAAATAAGAAAAACGTTTACTTGGATACTGTTTTTAAATTTACAAAGTGCTTTCATGGCACTCAAATAATTAGGCTTCTGTGGTATGCCTGACACAATATTAAAAATAAATTCACATGTATACAGTGTATGTCAAAAGTCTTAGTGTTCTAAGAATTTTGGACCACCCTATCCAGCACTTTAAAAGCTACAGAGCACTTTGCCCATGAGAGAGACAAAATGCAAGTAAATCAATCACCATTTTCTCTATTTTTTTTAAGTTCTATTGTCTTTGCCTCTACATTGAGGGTACTTAACATTCAAATCATTCTCCTTTGGGGAAAGCTCTGTAAGAGCAGGTACTGTCTTTCACTTTCTTTGTATCCCCAGCACTTACTTGGCACTGTGTCTGGCACTTGGTATAGGTGCTTAATAAATGTCTGTTAACTAACTTAAATAATTTGCCCATGGTTACATTTATGGTAAGTGTCTGAGTCAAGACTTGAACTCAGTTCTTCTGGCATTCTTCCCATTATGCTTATGAAGAATTCAATAAGATGCAGCCTTTTGAGGAGTTTATAAACTTGAAATATAGCATAAAAAACAACTAGGAACTAATACCATACCTAGAGCAGCATTCTATACAAATGTCATGTTGAGTTATGAAGTGTAGGTTTTCAAAAGATAAGCTTTAAGGTGTTATTAATGTGATGATACAGACAACTGGAAGCAACAACCTCTGATAGGAACGAAAACTTCAGATGAGCCATAAAGGTCAAGTAGAACATGGGAAAAGAGAGCAGAAGGAAGGAAATGAAAGAATGACAGAAGCTTCAGAGGCCAAAATAAGCAGTGGAGGGCAAGGAAAGAGACAAAAATGGACAATGAAGAAATAAACTGGAATAGTGCATTTATTTGTACTTAGGAGACACTTTCCAAATAAAATATTAAGTGCCTGCTGATCAATAAAATCCAACCCTCAATGAAAACATTTCTGAAATACAGCATCAAGATTACCTTTTAACTGGACTAAGACTTTCAGAACACCCTTTTTTAAAAAAAACTCTTACTTTCTAACAGAAGAGTATTAAGGGCTAGGCAATTGGGATTAAATGATTTGCCCAGGGTCACAGAGCTAAGAAGTGTGAACCCTGAATTCTCCCAACTCCAGGCTTAGCCTTATACCTATGTTATAGCAATTTCTTAAAAGACTATGTAGGGCAAATTAATCAACTTACTCTTTCCTTAACAATTAGCTATTTTACAATGTACTAAAATCATCATTGTGAATACCAGTTATGGCAGGACCATTCCAGAAAGTGAATGCATTTTTTAAAATAATTAATGAATTGCTGATGTGAATTTGCTTTCTCATTTGTCTCTTTCTTTAAAAGGGAAAGGCAGATAAATTCTGGTTGAAGGCTCCATTCAATTTTATTTTGGTGAATTAGCATTTTAGCATCTTTTATTGGGCAGAGTGGTAAAAGTAGAAAGTGCCAAATCCACAAAACCAAACCACAACGAAACCTCACTCAATAAGAGGTCAGGATCTTGGAATTTGTGATCATTAGTCCAGGGAGGAAACAAGTTTTTACTATCAGCAAAGAAAAGCTTTTGCTAAGCAACCATTTTTCTTAGTCTAATAGTATAAACAACAATGAAATGGGGTAAGATCAAGTCCAAAAGAGGTTAACAAGTTCTAATGATTTTTACACCTTACTTATTTGTATGTAAATGACCTTAAAATTATAAACAGATCTTATCTATTCACTAAAACAGTCATTTAGAGTAATTTAATGGTGAGGCCAAAAACCCACACATACCTCAAAACTCCTGAGGGCATCACAAGCAGAGTTCAGAGCAATAACTGAATCTAGTCATAATAATTGGCTTTATAGAGTACTTTATGGTTACTTTAACTACATTTATCACATCCCAGAAGCAGCAGCTAAGGAAAAACATTGGCTCTATAATCAGAGGGCCTGGGTTAAAATCCCAGGTCTGACACCACCTATGTGACCTTGAATAAGTCACTTAAATCCCTTAAACCTCGATTTCCTCATCTATAAAAAATGACAAGTAATTGGACATCTTTCTTAGTTCCAAATCCATAATCCTATAATTTCATCCAGAACAGACTTTTGAGGTAGGTAATCCAAGTACTATTATTTATTAAAGTTTAAGAGTTAATAAATTAAGTTCTCGCTCTGTGCAATGCATTGTTCTACACTCTGGGAATCCAGAAACAAAACAATATGGGCCCTGTCCTCAAGAACCTTACACGCTAAGGGGGGAGCAGGAAAAGTAGAAGAATTTAAAACAAAATAGTAATAATTTTATATAGTACTTTAAGGCTTGTAAAAAGCTTTACAAAAAAAATTAATTCACAACTCTGGAAGGTAGATGCTATCATTACTCCCATTAAATCTGAGTTAGGTGTAAGTGCCCAGAGTTACCTAACTTATTAAGGATGAGGTTAGATTTGAACTCAAGTCTTCCTAAATGTACATTCAGTATTCTATCCACCAGGCTACTGACAATTATAGGCTTGGATACTCAGAGTATTCATGGTATATCAAAGAGAAGGAAAACATAAGGAAGAATGAAAAAATAAAAGTAAGAAAATGCAAATAAAATGTTATAGGAAAATGAACAAAGAAAAGATGACTTTCAGTTTTGGTCAAGTCTTCATGGAGGAAGTAACCTCTAAACTGGGCTTTGAAGAAAAAAGAGTTCCATGGAGAATAAGAGAAAGTGTATGTGACCCAAAGGTACAACTAGGAGAGTTATGTCAATAGATGACAGAATGTTGGAGCTGGGAAACATCTTACACGGCCTTTAATTACCAATGATAAAACTGAGGCCCAGAGAGAGAAGTGAGATGCCCTTGTTTAGGGTCACAAAGAAGGAAGAGAGCCAAGATGAACAAAGCAGAGTGTGAGAAGTAAGCTGAATAAAGCTGAAGAAGTAGGATGCTGCTAGACTGGGGGGAGCCTTCTTATCAATGCTAGCCTAAGGAATTTGTACTTTATCTAACATGACAACAAGGAAGAACCTACTCTAAGTAAGCAGAGATCTGGGTTATTCATTTTTGAAAGTTTCTTCAAAAACTGTTTAATTTTTTTAATTGGCACTTTAAAATGTAAGATTCCCATTATCTGGAAAATTCTCTTAACCTGGAACAGTACAATTCTGAAGGACACCAGATAAATTAGGTACTATCCTGCCCTATAACCCTACTTTTAACTTTTTAGACCGGACTTTCCCACATTCAATTCCTTGCATAGAGTCCAAGCCTGGGAGGATCTCCTTTCAAATCTTGTCTCAAACACTTCCCAGGAATGTGACACCCTGAAAGTCACTTATAACCACTATTGCCTCATCCTTGCCACTCTTCTGTCTTAGAATTGATATTTAGACAGAAGGTCTAAAAATCTGAGTTTTTAAAATTAAAAAATTTCTATACAACTAAAATCTGTATCCAACCCACTCAACCAACAAGCAGTCTGCCCCTAAAGAGAATGAAGTGTGAATAAGGAAATTAGTAATACTAAACAGCTCAATTTGATACAAGGCAAGCAGTCTAATGTTAAAACTTATCCTGTGGATCAGTTCATCCCCAAGAAAAAAAAGTGCTGTGCACCTGAACTCTGCACGTGAATCCAAAACTTAAAAAAAAAAAAAAAAAAAAAGCCTTCTGGTTGCTCCTCTGATAACAATGGCACATTATAACATCCAGAAAGAATAAGGAGACTCCTTCAGTTATGAATCCATTTGCAAGTTTGTGTATGCAGATAACTCTGAACAATAAATACATTATGCACAGACTCAAAACAGGAGACTACTGATCTTTCCCTAGCCACCAGAAGAGGAAAATAAATAAAAGATGACTAACATGCATTTATCCAGGAATTGACCATATTTGTTTAAGTGTAACACATTCCCCCATTCCTACACTGTTGATGGTTTTTCTCTACCCCTTTTCCCTCAGGAACAACTAACTGGGCTGCCAACAGATCTCCTTCTGAGGAAACTGATTCGAAATCCACATTAAGATGGAATCATAGACATCTTGGTAAGAGTATAACAGTTTCTCTCTTTTTAAAACATTTTCATTTGATTCTTCTTTTAATACTTTGTGGGACACAGATTTGAGGGCCAGAGATTCTTCCTTTAATGTTTTGGGGGTTAATTAGTCATTTTACAGATAAGGAAGCTTAAAAACCAGAGACTTGCCCAAGATCAAGAGATCCCAAGCAAGTAGCAGATCTTGGATTCAAACTCATGTTGGGTCATTCATATATATCCATTCACTAAACACTTTTTAAGTGCCTATTGAATATTATGCACTGGGGAGCATTCAAGTTTTAGATGATAATCAATCCCTGTCCTCAAGGAGAATACTTATAAATCTACTCAGGGTAAGATTTAATGAACACAGGTAATAATTTAATGAACACAGGCAACTATAATAAACAATATTCATAGGATCATCCACAGAGCCGGATGAGGCCTCAGAAATAATCTAGTCCACTTCCCTTAATGTACAGATAAGAAAAATGAGGAAGTGACTTGTTCACAGTCATGAAAATAATAAATGCAAGAGCTAGGATTTGAACCTAGGTCCTTTCTTTAACTCACCCTACTTTCCCCAGTCCTACTTTGCATTTCAGGCAGGTGCTTAATAAATGCCTTTGAAATGGAATACATTTGAATGAAAGTATTCCAGAGGAGGTATAGAACAAAATGCTATGGGAGGTTCAAAGGTCCAAGATGCATGACAATTATTCTATTATGAAAGAAGATCCTAGAAAATACCATAAAGTAGAAGGTGTCCTACTTTCTAGGACAAACTGAAGGATCATTAAAAAAAGAGAGAGAGAGAGAGAGAAATTACTGCTTATTTCTTTACTTTCTTTTTAAACCCTTAACTTCCATCTTGGAATCAATACAGTATATTGGTTCCAAGGCAGAAGAGTGGTAAGGGCTAGGCAATGGGGGTTAAGTGACTTGCCCAGGATCACACAACTGGGAAGTGTTTGAAGCCAGGTTTGGATCCAGGACCTCCCCGGCTCTGGATCTGACTCTCAATCCACTGAGACACCCAGCTGCCCCCTACTGCTTATTTCATAAGTATTTCAAGTCTAATCTTTCACATTTACAGACAAAGTAACAAGGCATAACTAAATATGTGATTTGCCCAAGATCACAGAGATAGTAAGTGACTATAAGATGCAAACTTGAGATCTTTCTGACTTCAAATGTATAGCATTCTATCCACTATTATCACACTGCTTCCCTAAACCAGTCTCCGAACCATCAATTTATTCCTCCTCAATTCTAGCCTGGCTGCTCCTATCAAATGAATATTCCATGTATATAGATATGATTACTTCATTGTTCTGCTCAACAGCTTTTAAAAGCTTACTAATGGTTGGGAGGAAGAAAAAGCTCCTAGATATACCCTTACATGGCTGCTTCTTCCCTTCCCCAACCCTAAATCTGGTTAAACTCAGATTGTGTTGTCAGTCTCAAGTTCAGCAGGCACTAGTTGGCAGCACCTCCACCTAAGCAAGTTTGGCCAAGGGACAAAAGAGGAAAAATGATGAGTTAGAAAGAAACACTATGGGGGCAGCTGGGTAGCTCAGTGGATTGAGAGCCAGGCCTAGAGACAGGAGGTCCTAGGTTCAAATCTGGCATCAGGCACTTCTGAGCTGGTTGACCCTGGGCAAGTTACTTGACCCCCACTGCCTACCCTTACCCCTTTTCTGCCTTGGAGCCAATACACAGTATTGACTCCAAGATGGAAGGTAAGGGAGGGAGGGGGGAGAGGAAGGAAGGAAGGAAGGAAGGAAGGAAGGAAGGAAGGAAGGAAAGAAAGAAAGAAGAAGGCTAATCTTGGAGTCCAACACCTTAGCTTAGGAGTCTTGGCTCTAACACAGCCAAACTGTGTAACAATCCTGGGCCTCTGACCTATTTAATGCTCTGTGAGCCTCAGTTTCCTCATCTATAAAGTAAGGATAATAATACCTGTACTAGCTTCACCATAAGACCACTGCGAGAAAAGTGCTGGGGAAACCACAAAGCATTATATTAACCTGACTTGTCATTATTTGTAAAGGCAAGTTAATTGCTCCTTGAGCCTGTAAAGTTTGCCTGAATGTCCCATATAGGAATACATATGCTTCAACTTGAACAAAGCAGAACGTACCAGTAGCACAAGACTAGAACCAACAAGTGAAAAAAGATATAGTCCCTGCCCTCACAGAATTCAGTTTAGTGGGGAAATGAGACCTAGATAAAAGATAAAGACACAACTAAAATATAAAATAAATGGCCAAGAGAAGTATAAACAAAACATTACAGATGATCTGGAGGTAAAAGTCATTATTGACCACGAGATCAGATGCTTCAAGGAGGACATAACACCTGAGCTAGGCATTAAAAGATGAGTAAGATTTCAACAGGCTGAGATGGACAGAAGGAAGGGGTTTGAGTATTCCAGGCACAAGGAACAATATGAGCAAAATAACAAAAGCAGGGCAATATGGAATATGTACAGGGGATAGTGAACAGTCTAGTTCAACTAGACTATAGGGCAGCTAGGTGGCACAGTGCCAGGCCTGTGGTAAGGGTTCCAGCCTCAGATATCTACTAGCCATGTGACCTTGGGCAAGTCATGTAACTCTTTAACTCAGTTTCCCTTTCTGTAAAATGAGCTGGAAAAGGAAATGACAAACCACTCCAGTATCTTTGCCAAGAAAATCTCAAATGAGATCATGAAGAATAGGACACAACTGAACAACAAAAAGGCCTTAGTGTATGTGGAGGGAAGTGGTGGTTTGAGGTAAGATAGGGCTTTGCCAGTTTGTAGGGGAGCCTCCAATACTAGAAAAAGAAGTCTAAGCTTTATTTTACAGACAACAGGGAGCTAATGAAAATTTTTGAGACTTTAAGAAAGAGACAATCAAATCTATAAATAAGGAAAATTCACCCAACTGCATTATGAAGGTCAAATTTAGGAGAGAAAAAGTGGAGGTCAAAGGGAGAGAGCAAGGGGCAAATACAGTGGTGTACTAGGTGGCAATTTGGGTTTGGATAAAGATGGCAGCAGCAGGAATGGAAGAGAGGAGAAGAAAAGGGATGGGAAAGGAAGAAAGGTTAGAAAAACTCAAGGTTAAATGACAGTTTTATAAATGCTTTGGAGGATAAGTGACAAGGGAGGGGAGGGGAAGGCATGTTAGAGAAACTGTGGAGGTTCAACAACAGAACATCATAAAGGATTTGGGAGAAGGGTAACATGTAAATCTGCATCTCCCCCTAACACTTATGAAGTACCCAATAAATATATGTCCAAGGAAGAAGAATGAAACAAATCCAGATTGTGCTACTTGTTTGCTGGTCTTATGACCTTGGGCAAATTAGTGAAGTCCCTGGCCTCAAGTTTCTTCATCTGTAAAAAAGAGGGAGTTGAATTGGAGTCCCTTCCATCTTCCCACAGGGGGAGAGGCCAGGAGGGTAGATTAGGAAAACAGAAAAACAAAACTTCAATTCAATATTTATTAAGCACCTATTTTATGAGACACATCCGGAAGGCTATAAAGATTTTTTTAAATGACAAAGACCGTATCACAAAGGAACTTGCATTCAATTGATTTTAAACATGATGGATAGTAGTGCCACTGACAAATCAGAAAGTCAGAAGGAGCACAGATTCTTGGGGAAAGACAATTCAATTTGGACATGTTAAGTTTCAAGTGGCCATCTAGATGAAAATATTCCAAAGAAAATATGAAATATAGGGCAGAAACTTTGTAGACAAAAATTTGGAAATCATCTGCATAAATATATTGAGAAATGAGATTGCTAAGGAAGGTAATGTAGAGAAAGGAGAGAAAAGAGAGCAAGAACAAAATCTTGGGAAATATTATGGGGAAATAAAGAAGGTGAAGTAAGGCAAGAAAAGAAGACATAGAAGTAGTAGTCAGAGATGTAAAAAGGCAAGTAGGAAGTCTAGCAAGTCAAAGGAGGAAAGTATGTACAAAAGATGGGGACAATTAACCAATTAATTGTGCAGGCAGTGAGAGTTGTGATTTCACAAAAGCTGGAAATTCCCTCCACCAAGTCAGACCAGAAAAATCTGTAACTTATGCCTGGGGCATGAGAGGATAAGTGACTTACCAAGAGTCACATAAGCTAGTATGTGTCAGAGGTCACATTTGAATCTAGGACTCTTCCTAACTTCAAGGTCACTATCCACTGGCCCATGCAGCCTTTCTTTATAGTTGATGGTATCTACTAACATTTCCTTATAATTTTGAAATGCAAGAAAGCTTTTTTCTTCTATTAGCTAATAAATTTACAATGGGCAACTGAGTACCTGATCCACAAGAAACAATATAAATGAACAAGGGTACCAAGAGAAACATAGAAATAAAACCAAAAAGTCCTAGTCACACTAACAGGAAATAAAAAAGTATTCTGGAATATCTTTCTAGACCAATACTGGATGGCTTTTTTTTTTTTTTTGGCCTGATAGGCCAAAAAGGGAGGGGGAAAATATGGAGTCAAATAAAGTTCCTTTAGAACAAAGGTTCTTTACCTTTTTTGTTTCACGAACCCTTTTCATGGCAGTCTGGTGAAACTGACAGTAAACTAAGAAGAGGTCCAATAACTAAGGTATGGCTGAACAAATTGTAGAATATGAATATGATGGAATACTACAGTACTCTAGGAAATAGATGATTTCAAAAAGAATGGAAAGAGGGGGCAGCTGGGTAGCTCAGTGGATTGAGAGCCAAGCCTAGAGACAAGAGGTCCTAGGTTCAAATCTGGCCTCAGACACTTCCCAGCTGTGTGACCCTGGGCAAGTCACTTGACCCCCATTGCCTACCCTTACCACTCTTCTGCCTTGGCTCCAAGGCAGAAGGTAAGGTTAAAAAAAATGGAAAGACTTTTATAAACTGATGAATAATGAAATAAGCAGAACCAGGAAAAGTTTATACAATAACATTGTGTAAAGAAGTGATTTTGAAAGATGTAAGAATTATTGTCAACATAATGACCATCCAGGCTTTTAGAACTCATCATGAAACATGCTATTCATGACAGAGAGGTGGAACAGAATGTGTGCAGCAGAGGGAAAGAGAAAGAGCCATATGTGTAGCTATCTATCTATCTATATACAACCACTGAGACTTTTATTTTGCTTGACTATGTACAGTTCCTACAAGAAATTTTTTTTCTTTTTCCTCAGTTGAGGGATAGGAAAAAAACAGGTTTTTTGTTAGCTCTGTGTTTTTATTCTTAATAGAAAGGTCAGGGGGTAGTGCTACAGATGTGAAATGCCGTACTTTTATATGAAATCACTATATTGTTAGTTTTATTTAACTTTTCCTGTTTTAAGAGACTTCCCACAAAGTGGGACTAATCTGTAAATGTATGTAAGTTAAAAAAAGAACATATTGATAAAAAAAATTTAAATTTTAAAGAATTAATTAATTAAAAACTTAAAAATAGAACAAGGACTTAACCTTTTTTTGTGTCATGGATCATCTTAAGCAATCTAGTTAAGCATTTGGACTCTTTGAAATGTTTTTAGTAAATGCATAAAACGAAATACATGGAATGACACAGGAAACCAATTATTTTAAAAGAGTTATCAAAATGTTTTTAAAAGTTCATAGAATTTAGATTAAGAAACTCCACTTTGGAGTTTTAGTTGAAAACTAACTACATTATTCATTCTTCACAAGACAAGCAGAAATCCCTTATTGGCCCACAAAGAATAAACTCCTCCCTGTAAACAGGAAAGTTGCCAGCTGTGTTGGCAGACATGGTACAAGTTCATAGCAAATGTACTGTGCTCTAATCCCAAACACTAGTAACTCCATGACTACCAGGTCCCTAAGTCCCTGAAAATCTTCTCCTAAATCAAAGTTCCTTAGGGTCAAATATTAAATTTATGTTCTATTGAAGTAGCAAATGCTTGCCTACAACCCAGTTTGAAGTTCCAAAATTTATCTTCCATTAATTCACACAGCTAAAATAAACACAGGATTCTAACTTTATTAGCTGCCATTCTTAAAAGTTTGAGGTAACTGTGGTTCAGTCATGTTCAGTTCTTTGTGACCCCATGGACCATGGCATGCCAATACTGTCCATGAGGTTTTCTTGGCACAGATACTAGAGTGGTTTGCCATTTCCCTCTCTAGTGGATTAAGGGCTACAAAGATTAAGTGACATGCCCAGTAAGTTTCGGAGAAAGAACTGAACTCAGGTCTTCCTGACTCCTAGCTTTATCCACTGAAGCACCTAGCTGCCATTGAAGTAATTACCATATAGGAAAGATATTTACCATAAATACCACATAAATAGGAACCCCATGTTGCCTGTGACCAGAATAACAAACATAAATTGGAGAACTTCCTTCATGGAATAGTTATAGATAATCACAGCTCCATATGTCTGGAAGGAATTTGGTGAGGACATTTTACCCAGCCCCAGACCCTGAACAGTATTATATTCAGTTTTCTTAGTGGTTCATCTATTAGTAGAGTTCTTGACCCATGAACTCATTTTCCAATATACTTTTATAACTATTTCAATATAATTGGGTTTTCTTTGTAATGCTGTCTATTACTTTATGCTCTTAAAAACAGTATTCTGAGAAAGGACCCACAGGTTTTTACCCAATTACCAAAGGAGATCATGATACAAAAAAAGTTCAAGAATCTTTATTTTCTTTCTATCCAACAAGGGGGAAGGGAAACCACCACCAACTATACACACAAAAAAACTTTTCTCAAGAATGTGCTCTAATATATAACCCTTCACCACTGAACACACTGGTGTTTCATCAGTTTCAATATGGCACCTCACCTCTACATTTCCCCATTTCAAATAATATTAGTTGACTGACAGAGAAAACTTATTTTCATTCTTAAGCAGGGAATATCGGGTAATGTGATACATAACCATCCAGGACTAGTAAAATACACAGACTCAATCTTATACTCCAAAAAGTCTGTTGGATTCTTCCTTCATGTGACATTCTGTACTCCACACCTAGCTCCCTTGTAATGTAGAGCCAGTATGAAACAATCTTCTAAATTTCAATGCACTAAAGATAGGCTTTTTCAATATTCATTAGTCAAGTCATTTACAAGTGAATCTTAGCAAACTAAGAAAGTATTATATACTCTGTTTCCTTCAAAGTTAGGTTCAAACACACCTGCTACATGAAGACTTTTCTGATCCTCTTCAGCTACAACTGCCTTCCCCCTAAAATGATTTTGCATGTATATTTTATATTTCTTGTTGTTGTTCAATCATTTTCAGTCATGTTTGACTCTTCATGACCCCTCTGGGATTTTCTTGTTGAAGAGACTGGAGTAGTTTGCCATTTCCTTCCCCAACTCTTTTTACAGATGAGTGAGGAAACTGAGGCAAACAGGGTTAAGTGACTTGCTCGAGATCACATAGCCAGTGTCTGTAGACAGATGTGTATGTGTTTGTGTATGTGTGTGTATATATCATATATGTATGCATATAGATGTCTGTGGGTGGGGTGTAACATATACCCAAAAGTCTTAGTGCAGTTTAAAGCTAGTTAAACTTAAAATTATCAAAGCTTAAAAATAAAGTAAACCTTTTAGGAATACCCTATATTTATGAGCTATACTTGTAAGCTCCTAGAGGACAGGGTCTATTTCCTTTTTGTCTTTGTATCCATAGTGTCCAGCACCTCGTAGGTTGTTTTGATCAACTCGGATTATTATTACTTTTGTACACTGTCTTACACAGAATAGATGCTTAATAAAAAAAAAAAATTTTTTTTTGGTGAATTGGAGCAATAGTTTGTCCTCAGTGGCCTAACTGCTCCTTTCTTTGCCCTTTCTCCTCCTACCAGCACCCATTGTCTCTCCCATTCACACTATCAAAATCTGTTTGGGGGATGGAGGGTAGATATGGCATCAGTCAATTACAACTCTGAGGAACTTAAGACAATGAGTTACCTCTCCTGGGATATTTATATTATATTCCTACCTCAAGGCTGAAAACAAAGCTTTGTCTCAAAAGGAATTTCAAACTTCAGAGTGAAGTGGGAGGCTGGTGGGGTGGGGTGGGGTAGGGTGGAGTAGGTTGGAGTGGAGGGGGAGTTGGGGGTGGGGGAGGGGGAGAATGAAAAGCTGTAGTACTAGTTAAATCAAACTCTGTAGATTTATTAACTTTTCCATTCACACTTTGGGCTCTGATGCTACTATTGGCAACAAGCCTCTCATTTTCTACTATTCCTTTCCAGGAGTTTTATTAGATAAACAGTTGTCTGGATAACATCATTGTCAGATGCCAATAGAACTTTACAGAATGCTTCAAATAAATTCTCTGCAAATCCAATTTGCTAGTGACTCTTTTCCTTTCTTTTTCTCACCTTACCTTACCTGTAAAATGGGGAGAATAATCTTTCTATTACCAGTTTCCTGGGTCTCCAATGAGAATCAAATGAAATGATTTATGTAAGTTCTTTTTAAAATCTACATAAACATCAGTTCATGTTACGATCCTTAAGCTGCTGTCAACTTTTGGGCTATTCTACAGATCATTAGCATTAGGACCAGACAAGGAAAATGAGAGGAAAAGTAAAACTCAAAAATAAAAAATCTAACTCTGTTCTTCCATGGGAAGGTAGATCTATTCCTTCAAGAACTAAGAGTCACTTTCTAAAAAGTCTACATCATCTAACAGGATAGCCTCCTCAAGAGAAGGAACCTGGCAGGGACCATGTTTTTTTTAATTTGTATTCTCAGTGTTTAGTACAATGTTAAGCACGTAGCAGATTCTTTTCCCCCCTAAATCCTTACCTTCTTAGAATTAATACTGCATATTAATTCCAAGGCAGAAGTTCGACAAGGGCTAGAGTTGGAGGTAAGAGGCTTGCCCAGGGTTCACACAGATGGGAAGTATTTGAGGCCACATTTGAACCCAGGACTTCCCACCTCTAGGCCTGGATCTCTAACCACTAAATCATCTAGCTGCCCCCAGGTAGCAAACTCTTACTAAATTCTTGTCAACTGTCTACTGGTGGAAACAAAAAAAATTCAGGATTTCCAGCCTGCATTCAAACTTTGCTACATAATATCTGTATAATCCTAGATAAGTCACAACCCTTCTTTTTGTTTCCTCATCAAGAAAATAAGGAGACTAAACTAAGGTGGTATCTGAGGTCCCTTCCAGTTCTAAATCTAGCTTATTTCCTTCCCATTCACCTCTTCATTCTAATCACATTAGTGCTATAAAATCAATGTTTATACAGTTCTGTCAGGTTATCACAGATTCAGAACTTAATTTCAATCTTTCAGGGAACTCTACCTTCATCTGTGGGGGTATTTGCATCCACCAGGAGTAATCTCAATAGACCAAACAAATAGTTTCTAAAAGCTGCTGTGGCCAAAAAATACATCACCCTTCTCCATCCTGGTGATGCATATGACCTTAGCTAGGCTAGATCTAGGACAAGAGACATGCTATCCATCATTTGCTTATACTTGAAGTCTTTCCAGGTTGGTATAACTTACCAGAGATCTTCCTCTGTTGGCATAGCCTTCAAGAATGAAGGATCATTTCCATACCACAATGATGTATCAGAATAGGACTTTAGTGGAAATCAAACTTACATATTATTTTCAAATGCCCTTTTGCCAAAATGTTTTGGGAAGTTCACAGTATAATTGTTATCTTTAGGTTGTAATGCTCATACACGAAGAGATAAGATGATATGGTAAAGAGAATGCTGGATTTGGAGTCGAAGAAGTTCAAATCTGTTGCTACTATTTTTGTGATACTGGGCAAGTCATTTCCTTCCTCTGTGACCTTAAGAAAATCACTTTCCTTCTTTGCACCTCAAGTTCCACATCTACAAAATTGAACAGGATCGGTTGTTTTTAACCTGTACTTTGGGGAAATTTTGAATTTGTTTTTTTTGTTGTTACTATTAAATTATTTCAGTCATATCAGACTCTTCATGACCCCATTTGAGGCTTCTTAGCAAAAATACTGGAGTGGTTTGCCATTTCCTTCTTTAGTTCATTTTACAGATGAAGAAACTGAGGCAAACAGGGTAAGTGGCTTACCTAGAGTCATATAACTAATAAGTATCTGAGGCTGGACTTAAACCCAGGCCTTCCTGACTCCAGACCCAAAGTCTGCCCTCTGCACCACCTACCTGCCCTATGCCACCTAAATTTGTTAATTATTTTAATATATTTTTTTTGTAATGCTCCATATTTTATTTTCTTCATTTAGAAACATTATTCTCAGGGGCAGCTCAGTGGCACAATGCTAGACCTGGACTTCTGAGAACCTAGGTTCAAATCTGGCCTCAGATATTTCCTAGCTGTGTGATCCTGAACAAGTCACTTAAACCCCATTTGCCTATTCCTTCCCCTTCTGTCTTTCAAGTGTTCTAAGAAAGTAAAGGTTTAAAAAAATAAAAAATAAAATAAAAATATTATCCTGAAAAGAGATCCACAGTTTCCCAAAACTCCCAAAGGGTTTGAGACACTAAATAAAAGCAGCTAGAGGGTGAAATAACTGGGACACTGGATCAAGAAGATTTTATTTCATATCTAACTTCAGATACCGAGTGCCTGAGTCACTTT
Source organism: Gracilinanus agilis (assembly GCF_016433145.1). NCBI lineage: Eukaryota > Metazoa > Chordata > Mammalia > Didelphimorphia > Didelphidae > Gracilinanus > Gracilinanus agilis. The sequence continues at coordinate 560,666,365 of NC_058131.1, read as the reverse complement.
ACCTATGTCTGCCTCAATTTCCTCATTTGCAAAATAGGGATAATAATAGCACCTAATTCCCAGAACTGTGAGGATCAAATAAAATTATATTTGTAAATAGCTTTGCAAAAAACCTTAAAGTATTCCATAAATACTAATTATAAAAAAAGTTAAGAACTCCTGAACTACTTGTATATACACATATAGCCCTTTAAATACTGCAAAGTGAATGATGAAATATTATCATCCTCATTTTACAAACTAAGGCATCTCTCAGAAATCTTCAAACTCTAACATCCTCTAATTCCTAGGTATAGAGCATATATATATATATAAGAACCTTTCTTAAATTTAAAATGGATAAGTATATTTTGGGTTTTTAACCAAAAGTCTAACACAATTTGATTCTGTTGTGGGGGGAGGAGTACCCACACTTTCCAGGTTGTCTTATTCTCTAAAGGTTAAGTATTTTGATCTAAGGTCATATTATGCTACTATAATTTCCATATAACCAAGACAATTAAATGAACTCCCACAAAGACCCATTTCTAGAAATAAGGCAGACTATGTGGGTGGAGGGGGTGGTAAGGGGGTAGTGAAGGAAAGCAATGAGAGGGAGGGGGAAAAGAAACCAAGAATACCACAACTTACATAAAATTAAAAGAAAATTAATTTCATTCTGCCACTATTATAAATTTGGCAAGCTAACTAGAAGGAAGCATGGGCATTTGTTTCTAGAGGGCATTCTCTTGAATAAAGTATGTCATCCAATTGCTAACAAAAATGCAAATAATACAGTTCTATGTATTGGTTTAAAAAACATCTTCCCCCCAGTTCTAGGTAGAAATCAGTCTATGGCTAGCAGTCTAACAGTAAACAACTGCACAGGAAAACAGAAAATTAATCTAGACCCAAATAAGCTGATGCTAGAAGCAAAAATACCAAAAATGATGTTTGTAAAGACACTACTTTTGTTAAATTGGCTTTTAAAAATGTAATTTTTCCATAAGCTTTTTATATCTCTATAAGTCAGTTATATAGGCTAGAGCCATCAAATTTTATCCTTGGCCTCTAGCAAACATTCATGATCTTTGTAAGGTATTATTTCAAAAACAAGCATAAACCAGTGGTATCCTTTATTTAAAAAAAGAAAAATGTATTATATTCAGTACAAAAGAGACCATTAGCCCACCCAGAATAAGTTAAGCACATTCATGCAGGTCAGTGACACAAGATTATTCTCCAAAACCTTAAGGATCTCATTAGTCCTCACTTTGGAGGATAAGTGTAAGACCCTAGAATCCATGGAGGGAGTCCCAAAGATCTGAAGGATCTCTAAAATGGTCTTACTCCTTTCCCTTTAATTTGAAAACCTTTTAACTGAATGTTAACTTCATGTTACCCTGATTTTCTAAGAAATGGGATAATCATATATATTATAACGTTGTTTCTGTTGAGGGCAAATCGTTCTAATTCAACCTCTCCCACCTGTCCCTATAGAAAAGTACAGGGATATTTACTACACAGAGGTAGGGAAAAAAGGTACCTAAGGGAAGGATGCCATCAACAGTTTTCAACCTTGTCCCACTAACCAAGAGGCCTTTTCTGCAAGGAGACAATTTTTATGGGTAAGTCATGACATTAACCAAAACCACAGTTTATGAGGTGTGGCTAATAAAGTAATGTGACTGATTTTCTTGTGTGGCTCAGAAACTGTTTCCGAAGACAATTTCAAAAGAGGAGCTCCAAAAATGTTTTAAACAATGGCAGAGTGGATGGAATAAGCCATATACATCCAAAGGGGACTGCTTTGAAGGACAGCACTCATTTGATTGTAAAAGTTTTTATGTGATTGCTTAAATTTTTTTTTCAGTCCAACTCTAACACTATAGTTACAGTGCACGATGTAATCTGGAAAATTTCCTAGGAAAGTCAGGGATAGGGCAAAAATGGGGTAGGAGCCTTCCCAGCAGACAGTAGGGAAGAAAGGGATTTAAAATCCTTTCGTTTTAAAAACTGGCTTGGACAGAACACTAACTCACGAATCAGGACCAGACAGGCCAGAGGGGAAAGGGCACCACCAGGACTGAAGTTCCTTCCCTCAATACACCTCCTGACCCAGAGCAATCACGGATGGGTAGAATCCAGGTTGGGGGAAAGGGACTGAGGACATCTTCTTCCCTGTCAGGAGGCTTGGAAACTAGGAAATGAGGTCCCAACCGCATGCGTGTACTTCCAGGGACCTGGAGACCCTTCCCCACCCTCCTCAGGAAGGAAGGAGGGCTCGCTCACCAGCAGTTGCGTCCTTACGGAGAATGAGTCTGAGACGGGTCACCCTCTAGCCCTGAGTCCAACCGGGTCCGGTCACGTCCCGCCCAGGAAGCTGAAGTGGGACCCTCAGCCCCATACAGGAGCCCAAGTCAGAAAGGGAGGTAAGGGCGCGGTCCCAGGAACCCGCGCCAACCTTACTCTGCCCCTCTAGACTCCGGGTTCCAGGAGCGCCAGGCTGAGGGTAGGAGATAGGGGGAAGCTCACCTGGCGGGGGAGTGAAACCCTTCCCCCCCCCCCAAAGAGCCCAGCCGCTCTACTCCCAGCCACGAGTTCTCCCTCGAACCCAAAGCGCAAGCCCAGTCCAGTCAGCTGTAGTCCCAGCAGCAACTTCACTCACCGCCCGGGCTCCGACCCCTGACTGCCTCAGGCTTCTGCTCGGCTGGACTCCGGCTCCTGCTCCTGCCCCTACCCCTGCTCTGCTCCGGCTCTTGTTCCTGCTCCTGATCCTGCTCCAGCCACCAGCCAGCCGGGATCCAGAGCAAGAGCCCAGCTCCGTAGGGGTAATGGGGGCAGGGCAAGGAGAGGCCCCGCCCCCCTCCGAAGGAGGAGGTGCCGGTGGGGCGGGGCGGAGTGAGCCGGCTTGGGACTGGCGGCCCCTACCCCAGAGCAGCACTGGGGGCCGGCAGTCTAGACACGTGTAGACGTTTTCATCCTGACTGGGAAGTTGGAGCGTCCCCTACCCTTCTACAAAGGGTCTCCGGATCGTTGCCACCAGCCTTTCTCTCCCCGACTCCCCAGCTTACACTCATCTTCTCCCTCTATATCCCTCCCACCTTTTCACACTCCACCCGGTCCTGGCCCTAAACACTAGTTCTCTCGACCACTAAACCCTCCTCCCCCTCACACCGAATTCCCGTAGCTCTTCCCAGCAGTGGGATGGCTTTCCCACCTTCCCTCTGCCAATCCCTTCCAATCATCCTAAAGACCTGGTTCAAAAGTCACCATTTCTAGGAAGTATTCCCAAATGACCACTTGTGAGGTAGGTTACATTGGAGATTGCTTTCGTGTGTGGGCCAGACTAGAGTGCGGCTTAGGTCCCTTCCGACTGTCAAGATCTCTGATTCTGATTAAAGACACCTCACAGATCTTCTGGATCCCTGCATTTAATATTTAATGGGTATCATGCTATTCTCCAGTAGTTGAGGTAATGTTTTAAATTTCCGCCCTTTTGTATACATTTTCTCTCCCCAATCACAAATTTGAAGATCGAACCTCCCCCACCCCCACCCCCATCAAATAGAATCAATGATACCAAACTTTTGAAATGCACTTTGGCTCTGTGGTAGGTAAAAAGAATCCTAAGACTGGGGGCTTTGTCCCTACCTTCATAAAGTTGATAATCAGGTTGGCGGGCTGGTCTATAAACATCTCTGTCGCTGAATGTTTCAAGCAGGTAGGATCAACCAAAAAATATTTATTAAGCTCCTGTTATGTCCTAGATCTGCTACCTTCTTATTAAAGGCTATATAAACAAAAATGATGCAGTCCTTGACCTCAAGGAGGAACAACCTCAGGAAAGCAACAGTTACACCTATAAGCATGTACAAAATGTTAGTTAAGTGACTTTTCAAAAATAAATACATAATGGTTTTGGTGAGGGTAGATCAGAAAATGTTTCTGGTGGTGTTAGGGCAGAGCTGAACTTTGAAAGAAATTAGGGATATTAAGAAGTGGATATGAGGAGGTAGTGAATTCCTGGCATGGGGGGACAGCCAATACAACAACTGCATAACGTTTGGTAATAATAATAGTGGTGAAAGTAATGGTGGTGGTATTTTAGCATTTTAGGGTTTGTGAAGTGCTCTAATTCTGTTAATTCATTTGATCTTCAACACAATCTTATGAGCTATTATTAATATTCTCATTTTATTGATGAGGAAACTGAGGCACAAAGAAGCTAAGTGAACTGATTTAATGTACTCCATGGTTAATAAAGTTTCTAAAGATAGTAGGAAAATAATGGTAGGTATGGGATTAGAACCCATCCTAAATCCTATCAGGTAGGACGTGATGCTTCCCTTCTTCTCTTTGGGGAAATTTTTGAATTGCATTCAACATTTCTGTTGTATTTTATTAAAATGGGAAAAAAAAGGCTTAACTGATTACCCTTGTTCTCAAACTGTTATTGCCTTCCTAAAAGAGTAAGGAACAAAAAAGGCAAGTTTCCCATCGTTTAGATAATGATCTACTTGGGTGTGTTAATCTTTTTTTGGATATGATCTAGGAAGCAAGAGTCCAGAATCTCTGGCCTCCTAACAGAAAATTCTGACTGCCCAGACTTCAAGTGGAATTTTTAACAAATTTACCCTGAGTCTGTTGTCCCCACAATGATACCTTTCAGTTTACCCAAGTTTCAAGGCATTTTCCTTCACCATGTCCCAATGGTCTGAAATTTTACTACCTAGAAAAGTTGAATATTATATTCCCAATGTGTACTTCCTCTCCCAGATCACTTATGAAAATGCTCTAGTCTCATTTTAAAAAAGCAAACAATCCCAGGCACTTTAAAACCTAGAGGATTCCATATATTCTTCACACATTAGAATCCAGAATTTTCATTCAGGTGAGGTTTGGACTAGATGGGCTGGGGTGTCTTTAAGCCTTCTGGATTTCAATATGTGAATGACATCCTTTTTTGTGTGTGTTAGGTCTAAATCATCTTTTCATCTTAAACAAGATAAAAAACATAAAGCAAAAGGAACCTTACAAATAGGTCTTAGAACTTAGAAAAATGAGATATCTTCTCCCCTCCCCAATTTACAGATGCAGAAACTGACCAAAAGAAACTGTGATTTATAGATCTAGAGCTGCTAGGTGGTACAATGAATAAAGTGCTGGGTCTAGAGTCAGGAAGACTCATATTCCTGACTTCATCTGCCCTCAGACACTTATTAGCTGGGTGACGTTAAACAAGTCACTTAACCTTATTTGCCTCAGTTTCCTTATCCACTCCAAGATCTGTCAAGAAAATCCCAAACATCCAGGAAAATGTTAAAATTATGGGATGAGTCAAAAGAAAAGGTCAGAAATGGAAAAAGAGATGTGGAAGTCATAGAATCACAGGCTATAAAGACAAATTGAGCATTTATTATTTACATCACTGTGTATTTTCAACTTTGGGTATAATAGTATTTTATTTTGTGCTTTGAGATATAATTGTATATTCATCAAATCAAGGACATCTAGTGACCTACTGACAGGAGTTGCTGAAAGAGATGGGGAGAGTTAAAGGGTCAAATATAATGTTAAAGGAGTATAGTAATCATCACTGATTCTTCCCTAAAAGAATCCACAGGGGAAAAAAATGAGAAAGCCAAGGTTGTACAAAGCTTCTTTTTAAGAATTTGATATAAGGAAAGATTTCTTGACATAATTAACCCATGCACATATTTAGAAGGTTGCAGAATCCCAAAGTTTTAAGGGATTTTCAAGGCCATCTTTCATTCCCAGAATCCCAAGGCTTAAAGACACCACAGCCCATCTAGTCCAAACCTCACCTGAATGAAAATTCCCCTAGTCTTTGTTGAAAGAACTCTCTGTGAAAGTTCTGTGGGATATCACAACCTTCAGAAGTTTTGATATTGCTTTAGTTGTGAGGTGGTTTTTTTCTTATACCAAGCATAAATCTGCAGCTTTTGTGGCTCCCACCCATTGATCCTAGTTCTGCCGCTTGGGGCCAGACATCTTTCAGATTAAAAACAGATAAGGAATATACTACCCTGCCACTTCTCTAAATCACAGCTACTACCAAACCCAGCATTTTACTGGGTATTTCCAGCCAAGTACTAAACTCACTGGAGTAGACTCTGCAATAATTAGCCAAAAAAAAAAAAAAAAAAAAAGCCAATCTGATTTAATGGCACATTCAAGAAGAGTGTTTAAGTAATTCAACCAAGGTTACTTAGCTCATCAGTGGCAAAATAGGGGTAAAGCAGTGAAAACTATGTTATCACTGAGAACAACTTGTCACTGCAATAAAGCAAGGATTAGCACTTAGTTTTGAATGAACCAGGTCTGTATCGACCAAGTAATAAATTGTTTGTGTTCTCAATTTCTTCTCTTCTTGGAAGTTTTTGTAGATTTTTTACTGTAGGTAACTAGAGGAAGCAAAAATTGAAAAAACTTAAATCATAAAAGGAAGAGAATAAGCATTTACATAGCACCTACTGTGTGCCAGGTACTATGCTAAGTGCTTTTTATAAATATCTCATATCATCCTCACAATAACCCTATGAGGTAGGTGGTTTTATTATCCCCAGTTTGTAATTGAATAAACTGCGGCAAATAATGGTTAAGTGCCTAGGGTATGTGAGTGTTCAAGGAGAACTAGTACCTCAGGTAAGAGGTTTGACAAGTCTTTTTCAGGGGTGCTCACCCACCTTTGGTGTCCACCTGGCACTCAGCTCTCACTTGTGACTCCAAGAAACTATAGTATACACAGTGGTCACACCCTAGTAAACCATTCCTGCAGATAGACCAGACCAAGTTGAGGGTAACCAATGGGCCACAAACCCATTGTTGAGTTCTGGGAGTATTTATTCTAAGCATGAGAAGACTTCTCCCAGTTGATTGAGCAGATCAGAACAATTCATTCCAATGGCCATGAAAGCAGCTGAAGCAGGCACAGTAGTGGAATGCCCGGAGCTTAGTCAGACATCAAAGATGCCATTGCATCCCAGGCCATCACCAGTTGTCCTGACTTTGTCTTGCCACTGGACTTTAATGACTCTGAATGATAGTGAGACATGATTTTGTGTACCTCTGCCTCACTTAAATCCAGAACAAGACATCACCCTGTGATATCATTGGTCCTCTTTAAAAATGAAGGGCAAACATCAATAACAAGTGACTTGCCTTGAGTCACCCAGGCAATAAGTATCTGAGGTTGGATTTAATCTCAGGTATTCCTAACTCCAGGCTCAGCACTCTAACCACTGGGACAGGAGCTTAATAATACCATAGAAAAAGAGCTGGAGGAGATCTTGAGGATCATGTGTATTTTGAACACTCCCTCATTGTATTCATTTGGTTGTTAAGGTCTCTTCTAGAGAGAGTAAATAAACTGCTCAAGATTATACAGATAGTAAGTGGCAGGAGGATTTCATCTAAGTCCTCTGACTCCAGTCTAGAAGTAGATCAGTCAATCATAAACATTTTTAAAGAATCTACTATTACACCCTACATAGGATATGTACTAAGGATACAAAGAAAGGTAAAAGTCCATGCTTTTAAGCAAGAATATGGAAAAAGTTTGACCTCAGACACTTCCTAGCTGTGTGACCTGGGCAAGTCACTTGACCCCCATTGCCTACCCTTACCACTCTTCTGCCTTGGAACCAATACACAGCACTGACTCCAAGACAGAAGGCAAGGGTTAAAAAAAAAAGGATATGGAAAAAGAGCAGGGAGTAAAGAAGTTGGTTTGTTTGTAACAGGGAAGGAATGGCAGTTTGGGGGAATAATGGAAGACAAAGTTGGAAATCTTAGAGTAGGACAAGTTAAGTCAATGTAGGACTTTGAATTATGAGCTAAAGATTTTATATTTTACCCAATAGACAAGAGGAAATCTTTTGTCTGAGCAGAATTGTCATACCTAAAAAAAAAAAAAAGAAGAAGAAGAAGAAAGAAAAGAAAGGAAACTATTTTGGCAGCTTCATTATTTTCTGTCCTGGAACAGGGAGAGTCTATTGGAAGCCAGGAAACCATCCAGAAGATTATTGTGGTAATAGAGACAAGATGAGGTCCTGAACTAGGAAACAGAAAGAGACATGGCAGAGGAATTATCAACTTTCAGTGATGAATTGGATATGGAAGATGCAAGAGGAAAAAGAAGATTTTTTGTTTTGTTTTGTTTTTTAAAAAGGTCCAAATTTATGAGTCTGGGGAATTAGGGAACTGGTTGGTGTCATTGACAACAATGGAAAAATTGGCTTAGGAACCCCAATGAAACCTTAAAGGTAGAGACTAAAAATTATGCCTTATTCATTGAAATTCACATAGTTACTAAAGGAGTTTAGATGGTTATATTGATATTAAACATTGAGCTTTTCATAAAATAAAAAAATTATATTTAAAAGGCAAGTAGTGTTAAAGAATTGCCTGAGCCTCAGTAAAGTTAGGTGATCTACCCAGGATCATACAACTAATAAATATCAAAGGCAGAATTAAAATTCAGATCTTTATAATTCTAAGTCTAGCATGTTATAGACTATTCTAGAAGTTCTCAAACTTTACACTTTAACCCCTTTATATTAAAAAATTATTGAAGTCCTCCCTCTAAAATCTTTTGCTTGTATAGGTTATGTCGATCAATATTCACTCTATTAAAAATTAAAACATCTTAGTAATATTATTAAACTAATTTTGACCTCATGGATCTCTTGGATCTCAGGTTCCTGGGGGTGGGTGGGGGAGTCCCTGAACTACATTTTGAGAACCACTGTACTATATCACACTGCCTACTCAATTTTCTTTCTTTTTTTTTAACCCTTACCTTCTGTCTTAGAATCAATCTTGTGTGTTGGTTTTAAGACAGAAAAGTGGTAAGGGATAGGCAATGGGGGTAAGTGACTTGCCCAAGGTCACACAGCTAGGAAGTGTCTGAGGTCAGGTCTGAACCCAAGACTTTCCATTTCTAGGTCTCAATTTTCAAATATCAATGAAAATTCCAAATAAATATGTCCAGTGTACAAATGGACAGTTAGAAGTTAGGTTAAGCCTATATCTTAAATATATATATATATATATATTATTGCTACCTTTTTCTCTATATTACAATTGTTTTCTTCTACCAACCTTTGAACACTGCCTTATTCTTAAGAGATACAAGTTAGATAAAATAAAATATAAAGAAATATTTTAAAAAAGAAATACATTAGGGAAACCATCTAATAACAATTAATGATAGTCTAAAATATTCCTTTTTAGTAGTCTTCTTTTCCATAAAGGAGTACATATGTTTTATTATCTAATTCCTGAAACCTTCAATGGTTTTTTAGTTACATCAGTTTTTTGTTACTTTTTTCTTTGTATTTAATTTATTTTTTACATGTTGATACAGTTTTAAATAATAGTTTTTTGACATTTTGTAATCCATGTATTCTCTCTTCCTCCCTCCCCCCACAAATGGCAGGAAATATGATACAGGTTATCCATGTGCTATCATGTAATACCTATAACAATGTTTTTCATGTTGTAAAAGAAGACATCTCTTATTCAAGAAAAAAACTCATTAAGAAGATAAATTGATTAATAGTATACTTCAATTTGCATTAAGACTCCTTCATTTCCTTCTATGGTGGTGGATAGCCTCTTCATTCCTAGTCTCTTGGAATTGTCTTGTATCCTGGCATTGCTCAGAATACTTGTTATTCATAATTTATCATCATTAATTTTTGCTGTTAGTATATATAAGTATCTCCTAGTTCTGTTCATTTCACTTTGTTTCACTTCTTATGTCTTTCCAGGTTGGGTTTTTTTAATGATCATCCTGTTCTCTTTGTTGTTTTAAATATATATATATAATATCTATTCTTCTCTTGGTTCTACTTATTTCAGTCTATATCTGTTAATAGAAATTTTCACACATTTTCTGAAAATCCTTATCATTATTTTTCATATTATCCTCTATTATATTCATATAACACAGTTGTTTTTTAGTTATGCCTCAGTTAATAAGTACCCACTTTCTTTCCGGTTTTTTACTATCAAATAGAATACTACTATGAATATTTTGGCATATATTGGATCATCATCTCTGTCTTTGACTTCCCTGGAGTATACATTCAGAGGAATCAGGAAGCCAAAGTACAAAGACAATTTAGACACTTTTTTCCAGACATAATTACAAGGTGAATGGAACAGGTGGAATACTTAGCAGTTCTATTAGCAGCTCATCATTGTGCTTATTTCCCATAGTCCTTTTTAGGTTTCTCGTCTCTTATTTTCTTTGCCAATTGAGCAATATATATTCTCTTTAGGGAAAGTAATTTTTAAAGATAACCTAGGCCCAGAGACTTTAAATATCACAGAGTGAGTAAGTAGAAAAGTTAGGACTTAGACCCCAGATCTTCTAGCTCCCAGCCAAGTCTTCTTTTCTTTACAAAAACAATACAATAACGTTTTCCTTCAGTTTCTCTTCTGCCTTTCCTCCTGTATCTCTTTTCCTCTCAGTGTTTCTTCCTAATTCTTAGATCTCTATTCTCTTTTGCCCTACTCCTTTAAAAATAATGTTTTAGTTACATGTAGATTTTTTAACATGTATTTATTTAGCCTTCCTCCTTTGCCTGCCTCCCTCTTCTCCCCATTTTCTCTCTTCCCTTTCTTCCTTTAACTGTCTTTCCCTCTTTCTCTGAGCCTGACTTTCCTTCTGTTTTCTTCTAATACCCCTTCTGTTTATTCTCCTTTCTTTCTACCACTTTTGTCTCTTGCTCCTAGGACCTTTCCTATCTATTCTTCTCCCTCCTCCACTAACTAATCTTAACTTGGAACCATATTTTTCAGTATTTATTTTAGTTAAAATTTCATATTAATTATTTAAACCATAAAAGTGGGAGACTTGAAGGTTTCTATTATAATAAAGGGGGGAAATCTAGGTTAACTTGCTTTTTTTTACTTGTTTGAAATTCTTTTTTTCCTTCTTCTAAGGAGTCAGTGACTTTTAATAGAAAAAAAAAAGAGTCCTTATCTCTACCTTATTCTTGTATTCAAAACTCTTGTTCCCTCAGAATCATCTACCCCCTTTATTCCATTCTTTCATATTCAGAAATAAGGCCAAATATTTCTGAAATATAAAAGATTCCTCATTAGTGGGCCATTTCAGGCATACTCAGATCTTGGCTTCTGAAGTAATCAAAACTAAAAAAGAGGTAGAATGAAGAAACCAAAGGTGTTGATAAATTAAGTTAACAAGAAGGGTGACAGCAGCTAGGTGGCTCAGTGGATTGAGAGCCAGACCTGGAAACAGGAGGTCCTGGTTCAAATCTGACCCAATATATTTCCTAGCTTGTGACCCTGAGCAAGTCCCATTGCCTAGCCCTTGCCACTCTTCTGCTTTGGAACCAATACTTAGTATTTAGTCTAAGACCAAAGATAAAGGGTTTTTAGAAGCAAAAATAGAAAGGATGATGATTCACCTAATTAGGTAGTGTATATTAACTTATATTCCTGACTCTACTACTGGCTTCCTGTATAGCTTTTGAAGTCTCAGTTTCTTCACCTGTAAAATAGGAATTGATTTGTGAAGGATGTTTTGACAAACAACCATCTTAATGAAAATGATGGTAGATTACTTGGCAGCTGTAATGGGTCATATTAATGTTCCACATAATTATACAGTGGTTTGAGAGGAAGTAACTAAGAATTCTGGGGGAAAAAATGCTTATCTAAAGGAATACTCATTAGGAGAAGATTCCTAGGGAATTATTAATGTCTATTGAGTGAGGGCCAAATAAAGATTATGAGAAATGAATTTTTCAATTATTTCCTTATTTCTCAGACCACTAGTCTTGCCAACCCAAAAAGGGGGTGGGGGGAAGGGAGGTTACAGATTGTATTAAAAGAAGAGTACCTTAAGTTAGTGTTTCAAATTTGAGTGGCCATCCATTGGTTTTCAGGACCTGCCAATTTAATCCTACTGTTTGCTTTTGTGGAAGAGGAGGACCTTTTTTTATTTTTTTATTTTTATTTTTAAAAAATTCCTAACTTAATCGCCAAGTAAAAGAAGCATTTCCATAAGCAAAAAGACAAGAAAAGAGGATTGTATATGAGTCTGCAAATCTATTAGATTAGATACAGCTTGCTTTTCCTTATAAGTCTGTAATAAATTGAACAAGTAACTGACCTTGTCAGTATTTCCTTCTGACTTACTTTCTGTTCTCTTCTGTCCATTAAAAAAAGTTTCAATGACTTTCTTTTCTTTTCCTTTCTTCCCTTTCCTTTTCTTTGTTGTTTTTTTTTTTTTTGGCACCCCTATCACTGTCTCTCCTTTCTCTCCTTCCCAAATTAAAAAAAAAATTAAACAGAACTGAAAAAGGGATAGGAAACAGAATATTTGAATGTATTCTTAAATGGAAATGTAAAGTATTGTTCCTTGGTTAGGAACTTCTGGAAGCAGGCTCACCAAGTCTCTTCGTGAGTTTAAATCAGGAAACATATGCTTTAAGAACTGGACCCTTATTGTCCAGTCCTCTGCATCAGTAGATCCTTGATAAGTGCTTGTAAATTTTTTTAAATCTAAAAGAATATGATCATAATGTATTATGTTAGGTTATATGATATTCAGGTTCATTAGATTTAGATGTTATCTCTACTGGTATTAGGCAATATAGCCTACTCATAGAAATTTTATTGCTAACAATAATAACTCCCATTAACAATAGTACTTATTTTCCAAGAGCCATTTATGGTTTTTTAAAGTATTAATTAAGCTTGACAACATCCTTGTAAAGTAAGTAAATATTATTTTTGTTTTACAGATTGGGAATCTAGGCCACAAAGAGATGAAGTAATTCATCTAAGGTCAGAAGGTGAGTCGATACGCTGTATTGGGCTTCATCTCTTGTTCTAATCAGAAGGCAACAACACTCCTTTAGATGGTTATTTGTTTCCCTATATTTGCTGACCAGTATATTCACTGAATAGATTTAGCTTGGCATAGTACCTAGAATGCTAGGTTCTGTATAAGGTTCTAGTGTAACTCAGCTTCAAATCCAGCCTCTGATCCTTCTTTGATGTATGACCCTTGTTATCATTTTATAGGAGTTCCTAATGTTGATGAAATCATGAATCATTGACATATTCACTGAAGAATTTTTTACCACAATTTTCCTATGTTATCTTTATTTAAATGCTATGTGCCATGCTGTGAGTTATGCTCCCCTCAAACCTAGCTTCTCTCCACCCCCACCACAGGAATCACCTTCCCCACAGACTCAACAGGCTGCCATCTGTGTTGTACCCTCACACAGCATGTGACCCCTTCCCCCTCAGCACCTCATCCCAGACAAGGGAAGGAGGAATTTCTCCCTCTGGGCTGCTGGACAGAGGGGTGGGTAAAATGAGGCATGTCCTCAGGCACATGGAGAGGGGGAAGGGAACAGCCCTGCCCCAGTCCCTCTGGCTTTCTAATAACAGACTCTGATGGGTGACTGCAGGTGTGCCCACAGAGAGGGCTCTGCATGCCATTTTTGGCACACGTCATAGGTTGACCATCCCTGTTCTATAGGCACCGATATCACAGTCTATCTGCAATGTAGACTTGATGCTGAACTATCCAAAGATGTCAGATATCATGAGTCTTCCAGACTTTCAGAGATAGACTGAGAAGTTATCAGGCCCCCACTGGATATAAATGCAGAAAGTATAGCTTTAAAGACCATTTGCAACATACTCCATAGGATCATAACTTTAGGGATGAAAAGGGCTGGAGAGAAAATCTAGTCCAAACTGCCTCATTTTATAGTCAAGGAACCTATTTCTATTCACTTTATTTTTAAAATAAAACAGTTAAATTTAAAAACATAAAAAACACACAACCTTCAAATTGCTTTGCAAGAACAGCTGACTTTGATATTGTGGAGAGATGAATACTGACTAGTTGAATTACAACAAAAACCTTTGTATAAGAGGGAGAAATGACTGAAAAAAGAGTATCATGATCTTTTATTAAGTATGGACAAAAATTCATTTCTTCCATTTTGATTTGATTCTTTTTAAGGCATCATTTTTATCTGTGAAGTCATTAAAGCTAAGAATCAAAATACACTAAAATCTTAGAATGTTGGGAAAAAGTTACAAACTTAGAATCAGGCCACTAAAGGTTCTATCACAAAATGTTAAACAAAAATTTCCATAAATAAAAGCATATTCATTCACACTGTTCTCCCTAAAAAACCCTTAATAATTTTAGTGAGAGCAAAAGTACTAAGTACTATTTTTATAAACATTTATTAATATTCATTTTTAACATGGTTACATGATTCATGCTCCTACTTTCCCCTTCATCCCCCCCTCCCCCCACCCATGGCCAATGCACATTTCCACTGGTTTTAACATGTGTCATTGATCAAGACCTATTTCCAAATTGTTGATAGTTGCATTGGTATGGTAGTTTTGAGTCTACATCCCCAATCATGTCCACCTCAACCCATGTGTTCAAGCAGTTTTTCTTATATGTTTCCTCTCCTGCAGTCCTTCCTCTGAATGTGGGTAGCGTTCTTTACCATAAATCCCTCAGAACTGTCCTGTGTCATTGCTTTCTGCTGGTACAGAAGTCCATTACATTCGATTTTACCATAGTATATCAGTCTCTGTAGTACTAAGTACTATTAAGTAAAATTTTTAGTATCTTAAAAACACTATATATTTCATCTTAAGCTTACCTTTTTAAATTTCTTTATGTGTATGACTTAATATAAAATATATAACATATGTTAGTGCAATGCTGTTGTTCAGTCATTTTTTTCATATTTGTTCAACTTGTCATGACTCTACTTGGGTTTATTTTTTTTGTTAAAGATACTGACGTGGTTTACCATTTTCTTTCCCAGATTAATTTTTAGATAAGGAAACTGAAGCAAACAGGGTTTAGTGACTGTAATGGATAAAAGGGGTATACACTAAAGTTGGGGAGAGGGAGTGATCTCCTTCCCTTGCTGAGTGACAGAGGGGTAAAGGTGATAGAGGTGATAAGGAGAGGAAAGAAAGGGATGGCTGAGTTTAGGGAGGAATGGACAGGGTGGTATTTGGATGGTAAGGGTACAGGTGAGGTATTCAGGAGAGGCAGCTAAAACAGACTAGACACCCAGGCTAGAGACAGAGGATATCAGGGTAATAGGCTGAACCCTTCCAGACAGGAAAGGTACTTTTACAGACACAAGGAATAGGGCCAGTCAGAAGTGATTTGAATCTGACTTGAGGGCTTTCTTGTCAGTTTCTCAAGACCTCAAAGGAGGAACCACAAGGCTCCTTCAGTCAATGAAACTGAAGGGATTCAGGAGGAAGTGTCGGGTAACTACTTCCTCCCAAGATGGATGCCTCCAGTTTCCCTCAAGAAATAAAAGAGAATTATTCCTTTCCCTTCACCCTTGCCTAATTTCTTCAACACAAAGATTCTCCAGAGGGTTTGATTAGGTAACCAAGGGTTTATTAATGTTTCAGGGTTGGTCTGGAAGGAGAGAGGGGTTCAGGATTCTTGACAACTGCTATGGAGAAACTCAAGATGAGAGAGGGTCACAGGAATGGGTTAAACTGAGAGGGAACCTGCTCTCTCAACCTGGGAAGATTTAGCTGCTTTTAAGGTAGAGGGTATACTAAAAAGATAGTTTGAATTCAAGGATGTCCTACTTGTCTGTTGGGGAAAACTAAACCCACAAAGTCTTTTCACTAAAAACCCAAAAGACACCCTGCCTCCCAGAGCCCCGGGAAAACAGGCAGGAAAAATAGGGAAATAATATGGAGAAAGTCAGGGAGAGGTCCAGAGAAATTAGCTAGGTTCAAATTTCCAAATACAAGGCACAGGCCAAAGCAAACCAAAAGCCAAAATAGAGCTCTGGTTGATCCTTCCTCTCTGTTCAAGCTTCAGGGACCAACTGACCTTACTCTCAGAATTCTAAGGCTTAACTGCCAGAAGTTTTCTTTTAGCCCCCTGCAAGAGCAAAACTTCTCTTGCATCTTTTGCATTACATGACTTGCCCAGGGTCACATAGCTAGTTAATCTTTGAGGCTGGATTTGAACTCAAGTTTTCCTGATTCTAGACCTAGAGCTCTATCCACTGCCCCACCTCACTGCCCTATATTCGTATAGTAGCATAACAAATAAGTAAATATACACATAGAAGGAGTGCATGCTCCAGTATTTTTTAAACAAAAGGGACAGATGATCAAAATTCCCAAGTTAGTAAAATTTTATTATTAATGACTTTATCCATGCATTCATCAGTAAGTCTGGCAGTCTATGTCTATATGTTTCCCCTCAAGCCTTTAGGAAAAGAATTCATTTTAATTAACCTGCATCAAGTATTTAATAAATGTTTGTTGAATCTAATTAACTTCACATAACTTGAGTTGAATAATTTCTAAGACCTGTCCTGACCTATGTCCTAAGAGATAACCAGCTTCATTTTATAAATGGAGAAGGGAAAACTTAGGTAGAAAGAAAGAAAGTAACTTACCCCAAGATCTTCATTGGCAAACCTAAGATTTTGAACTCTTAAGCTTAAAAGGCTTCAAAGACAACTTCAAGGCTTAAAAACCATTTTGGAACTTATTAATGTTGAAAAGAGGCAACCAATGAAACCAACAAATATTGATCTGTCTTCCCCCAGCCATCACTGAGGAGAGAAATCATTGTGTAGAAGGGGTCCACCTTCATCAATACCAGCAACAACTGCTGGCCAATTGCTACCGACAGGCAGATGGGCACAGAGCCCTAAGAGTGGTAGTTCTCCTTTCATTACTTCTGATTACTGGTCCTGTTTCTAGCCCAATCCTCAAAGCCATCATAATGGGAAGCAACCAACCCCTGTAGGGATTTAGCCTGGAAACTGCTCCTGCATAGTGCTATAGCCACATCCATTAATGACCCAGAAAAGAAAGTTCTTGTCACCAGTCTTTGGCACTGTCAGATGGTTCAGCATCAGAAAATGAGAGGAGTTTATCAGTGGAAATTATATTAAAGAAGCATTACCGTCTGCTTTATCACTGCATTCTAAAAACTCTAAGGAACTTTTCCATTTGACTTTCAGCTAAAACTTTTCATATGTTGCTTCCCACATTCAAATATGAGTTCCTTGAGAATGAGGACTCTTTACTTTTGTCTTATCCTGAGGGCTTTGCAAATAATAATGTGCTTTAATATAATAATAATATGTAATCTATAATAACATATAATCATTCATCTGCATTTATCAAGTTTCTTTACCACTTTTTAAAAATTAAAATAAAATATTTCCCAGACTATATGTCAATAAAATTTTTAATATTCATTTTCTGACATTTTTCAATCCATGTGCTCTGTCTCCCACTCCTCTTTTCTCCCCAGGAAGGCAGGAAAATAATATAGGTTGTACATATATTACCACATAATACGTTATTTCCACTTTCATCATGTGAAATTAGACACACATTGTTTATGCTAGAGGAAAATCCATGGAGGAAATAGTCACACATTGTTTATGCTAGAAGGAAATAAAGTAAACAACAGTATATACCAATTTGCATTCAGATTTCATCTGTTCCTTATATGGCAGGATTCCTTTTTTAACATGGGTCCCTTGGAGTTGTCCTAGATCCTTGGCCTGTAGATTATAAAGTCATTTATGTCACATATGATCATCATAAATTATTGTTGTTACTGTATACAATGTTCTCCTCTTTGCTACTCCTAAGGAGCAAATGCAGGGAAGAATTCAAGTAGAAGTCCTTATGAATGGTCTCTCAGATCCCCCTTCTCTATGGATGACATTTTGAGGGTTGCATCAAGCCTGGAAACATTTGAAATCTCTTAGAAGATTTTCATAATTGATCAAAAGGATTTGACTTCACTATACACACTTCATCCAAGTAGATGAAAAATGCCTATTGCACAGATCGTGGCATGTTAGTTTGGTACACAATCCATAGAATTTGTCCACCAATATGTATATCTGAAACAGAGTAAAAAAACAAATAAACAAACAAAAAAAACCAGGAAACATTGGACCTAGATTAAACAGCAAGAGGAGAGCAGGCTGAATTCCTTGCAAGAAGTTGTAAAACTCCTTTAATCCCCCCCAATTCTCTTAGAAACAAAAGTTCATCTTTTTAATACCAATATTCTATCAGCAACATATGATTAAAAGGCATAGAACAGTGTTGTTTTCCCTAAAATAAAAAATTAATTTTGCTCAGGGAGACAAGGAAGAGGAATATGGTGGATGTGAGGAAGTTGCAACATATAACAAATGAACTAGAAAGAATTAGAGCAAAAGATATCCCCAAAGAAATGTATAATTGAAAAAGAAGATAGGCAAGGCATATGGCAAGAACAAAGGATTGATGGAAAGGCCATATATGTTACTGGCATCCTTACAATCTTAGGAGAAAGCAATGAAAGCCTCTATTATATTGAATAGACCTTTTGCGATTAACATACAGGAGGACAGACATCCAGTTATACTCTTCTGAACTTCTCCTTCATGGTCCAGGAATCCCGCCATACTGCAGGGATTTTTTTTGTTAATCAAAGTAAAAGTCTTTTTTATTTCCCCTTGAAACTTTCAGAAAGAAAGCTTCAGGTCTCGATTGCATTTAGGTAATTTCGTTCTGGCCTGAATGTCTAATTTGGATTCATCTAATGAAATGTTTAATGTTTTAAATTTAATTTTTTTAAATTTTATTTAGAATATTTTTCCATGGTTACATGATTCATAATTTTTCCTACCCCTCTTCCGTCTCCTCTCCCAGAGCTGACAAGCAGTTCCACTGGATTATATTCATATCATTGTTCAATACCTATTTCCATATTATTCATATTTGCAGTAGGATGATCTTTTAACATCAAAACCCATCATATCCCCATCGAACCATGTGAATGATTATGTTTTTCTTCTGCATTTCTGCTCCCACAGTTTTTCTCTGGATGTGGATAGTGTTCTTTCTCATAAGTTCTTCTGAATTGTCCTGGATCATTGCATTGCTACTAGTAGAAAGGTCTATTACATTAGATTGTACCACAATGTATCAGTCTCTTTGTACAATATTCTCCTGGTTCTGCTCCTTTCACTCTGCATCAATTCCTGGAGGTCTTTCCAGTTCATATGGAATTCCTCCAGTTCATCATTCCTTATGACACAATAGTATTCCATCACCGTCAGATACCACAATTTGTTTAGCCATCCCCCAATCGAGGGACAGCCTTCCATTTTCCAATTTTTTGCCACGTAATGAGCGTGGCTATAAATATTTTTTTGCAAGTCTTTTTCCTTATTATCTCTTTGGAGTACAAACCCAGGAGTGGTATGGCTGAATCAAAGGGCAGGCATTCTTTTAAAGCCTTTTGCACATAATTCCAAATTGTTCTCCAGATTGGTTGGACCAATTCACAACACCACCAGCAGTGTATTAGTGTCCCAACATTTATCACTTTCCTTTGTTACCATATTGGCCAGTTTGTTAGGTGTGAGGTGGTATCTCAATGTTGTTTTAATTTACTACTGGGATTTCTTTAGCCTTGAAATCATATTTTATCAGTACCCTCTGATCTTAGAGCCCCTCCCTCTGATTAGAAGGTAGAGAGCTCCTCCCAGAACCTCCAATTAAGGAAGAGACCCTGGCCAGTCATCTCTTTGATTTCCCAACTGGATGTATTCCTCTGGATTTCTTCATTATTTATCTCTGCTAAGTATCCCCCTTTCTCTTGGCTTTTTACCTATCTTTTGTATAATTTCTTCCCATATGATAGGAAAATATTATGTAGTTAATTTTAACATTTTTTTTCACTTTTGAGTTCCAAATTCTCTCCTTCCCTCAAACCCCACCCCCACCAGTTGAGAAGGTAAGAAATATGATATTCATTATACACATGAAGTTATGCAAAACATATTTGGGTATTGGCCAAGTGGCCAAAAAAAGGCAAGAAAAATAAAGAAAGGGAAAAAAGTATACTTTAATATACACTCAAGGTTCATTCATGAGTTCTCTCTGGATATGAATAGCATTATTTTTTTTTATCACGAATCCTTTGGAAATGTCTTGGATCACTGTATTGATCAGAGCACTTCAGTCTTTCATGCTTCATCATCAATACAATATTGCTGTTACTGTGTACAATATACTCCTGGTTCTCTTCACTTCACTTTCCATCAGCTCATTCAAATCTTCCCAGGTTTTTCTGAATCTCTCCTGCTCATCATTTCTTTTAGCACAATAGTACACTATCACAATCATCAACCACAATTTATTCATCCATTTCCCGGTTGATTGGCATCCCCTCAATTTCTGATTCTTTGCCACCATAAAAAGCTCTTACAAGTATTTTTGTACAAATAGGTCCATTTCCTTTTCATTGATCTCTTCAGGATGCTGGATCAAAGATTATTCATAGTTTTTTTTGATAAATATATTTGATATATAGTTCCAAATTGTTCTTTAGAATGGTTGGACCAGTTCATAACTCTATCAACAGTTAACATGCCCTCTAGCATTTATGTTTTTCCTTTTGTGTCATGTTAGCCAATAAAATGGGTATGAAGTGATACCTCAGAGTTGTTTTAATTTGCATTTTTCTAACTATTAGTGACTTAGAGCATTTTCTCATATGTCTATTGATAACTTTAATTTCATTTTCTAAAAACTTAATGTTCATATCATTTGACTATCAGTTGGGGAGAGGCACTCAATTTTATAAATTTGGTTCAGTTCCCTATATATTTGAGAAATGAGGCCAGGGCTGGCCATTTCCATGGTGGTTCTATTGATTCTATTACATAGTGGCTCCAGTATTTCCTCATTTTATACTGGTATGATCATGTTCTCTGAAGATAGTGTGAAGGGGTGAAGGGATTAAGGCAAGAGGATTGGAGGAATGGGAGAAAGGAGAGAGGAAGGTAGAGGAAGGGAAAGGAAGGTTGGAAGAAGGTAGAGGAAGGGAAAGGAAGTTAGTGGTCCCCAGCCCCCGCAGGGGTAACTTGACCAGAGTCCTTCAGGGACTCAAATAAAAGATCAGAGCTCAATTTTAGGGTTTAGAAGTGGTAGGTTTTATTTTAATTAGAAAAGGGAAGGTCTAGGAAAAACTATGAGGTAGATAGAAAGGGAAAAAGGCACTGAGAGAGAGTGCTCAGGATCTGAGAGCCTCCAGGCTCAAGAGCAGACCCTCCAGGGTAGAGAGAGCCTGCAGGGTAAAGAGAGAGAGCCTCCCTGGTAGAGAGAAAGAAAAGGTGCCAAACTTTCTTTTTTATACTTTCCCTGACACCTCCCACAAAGGAAATGGGAGTTGTCAGGGGAAGTTGTAGCAGAGAACCCTGGGAGTTGTAGTCTTTTAGGGCTTACAACAATTTCAAATGACACAATAGGAATAGTTTTCTATTGACCATAGTGAAGATAGGATTAACTCTCCCCTTGTCTATTTTTAGCTAATCAAATCAAGAACTTAAAGTACCCCTACATACCATTAAGTATAAGAGTTCACAAGTCACTTACTAGAGTAAACTCACTCCAAAGGCCACTGCCCCCCACTTTGGGCAGTGCTAGGCAAACCAAAAAACTCCAATTGGTTTTTGTGAAGAGGAGGAGTGACAGGAAGTGATCTGGAAAAAGGAGCATAAAAAAGAGACCAACTTGGTCTGGGACATCATTCCTTTCCTGGTGTTTGGAGAGATTGGCTAAGATTCCTACTTTGGCTTTGGAGGAGACTTTTTCCCTGGACCCTGTGTTGGCTTGCTGAGTGAGTGGTTGAGATTCCTGCCTTGGCTTTGGAGGAGGCTGTGTTGGTGGAACTCTGGCTGAAGACACCACTGGGACTTCTGACTGAGGATTACTGAGAAATCCACAAGGAGATAGGGACTTAGGAAAGCCCCTGCTGGGGGCTGAGCTGGACCTCAACAGAGAAGGGCTGGTAGGCTTGTTAGGAATCTATCTCTTTATCTAATTTTACACTTCCACTCTTTCCATTCCTTTGTAAATAAAAGCTGCTAAAAGTTATTTTGACTTATGCTATATTTTAAAATTGGTGACCACAATATTACTTTATAACTCTCAATATTTAGTATAAAACCTAAATTTAAATCTTATACCATCAGTTTTCCATTCTCTGCCTTGACAGTGCCCTTTAACTTGCCATGGGTGAAATCACTTTGGAACATATAAACAATTTACTTGGGGTTAATGGAAAGGCCATTCACTGATGGTCACAATGTTCACTCTGCCTGAGATGAATTCAGCCCTGGGCACCAGGTGCCCCAAACTGTCAAATCTGTTGACTTTGACCTTCACCATATTGTCTCAGGGGTGTGACTACAACACTAGATCCTGATACTAAACTTTGAAGAAGAGTTGTGAGATGACAGACTCTTTAAATGTTGTTCAAGAACCAGTTTTGCTGGAGTGGGAGAGACCTGTTAACTGGTTAACCACAGAGTGATAAGTATTTTTGGTCATAACCACACTCAAAGAATCTCTACTAAGTTAATGAAGTAATATGGTATAGCAGATAGAGTAATGACTTAGAGTTAGGAAGACCTGTGTTCAGTACTCATTTCTGAAATTCACCATGCAACAATGGATGCCATTTAATCTCTCCAAGCCTCAGTTTCCTCATCTGTAAAAAAAGAGATAATTCCCATAGTAATTGCATCACCATGTTTCATGAGTTTCAAATGGAATGAATAAATGAAATGAATATAATCTATTCATTCAGAAATTCATTTAACTAATTAATTCAGAGTTATTAAGAGGTTCAAATGAGATAACATGTGAGAAAGGAATTTTACCTCCCTTTGTTTTAATTTAAATCAATCAGGGACATGGAATCCTCCTCCCTTTTAATTTAATCAATCAGCAACCTTTAATGTAATCAGTCAGAAACTTGAAGATCCTTTAGCCTTGATTGCAAGTACTGACATACCTTCAGAGAAAGGAAGTTGAAACCAATGAGACAGGAAATTGATCACACAAGCACTGGCCCCTTGGGCAGTGCCAGACAAATTAAGGAACTATGATTGGTTCCTGAGATGTGACATGAGAGAGCTAGTGGGTGGAAAAAATGTTTATAAGGTGAAACCAAGTACAAAGGAGATCATTCTGGATTCTGATATGTACTCACTCTCTGGGATTCAGATTCTGGTGCTGGTGGCTCCTGCTAAAAGGACTTTGGGATTCCTATTCAGATTATGGATTTGATCTTGGGCACTGACTGAAGACTCTTGCTCTGGACTCTCTTGTTGAAGGGACTCTTCAATTCTCCTGGCTGGCAATTGGATCCCTGTCAGCAAGGTGAGCTGGATCAGATTGGCAATTAGGGTATTTAGCTAAACTGCTCCCTATCTCTTTCCTACATTTTCCTCTTTTTACTATTTCTACTTTGCTGTAATAAAGCTACTAACACTACTAACAGACTCCTAATTTAATTTTAATTATTACAATTTGGCGACCACCCTTTAAAAACTATTACACATATATAAAACACTTAGAAAAGTATAAAGCACTAGTAATTGTTAGATATTATTTTGTTGTTGTTGTTAGTGTAGGGTGTACCCCAACTGACCACATCAAATTCTTGAAGGAAATGAGCCTACAATTAGAATGATCTTCCAGGCCATTCCAAAAGCATCAAAACTGCTGCTACTTTAATAATAATGCTTCTGTTAAATGTTGGCCTTTAAATAGACCTGGCTCTGTTTAAAACAATTGCACAAAATAATAAAAATTTTCAAATTTGTTATCAGCAATGTTAGCAATGTGTCCAGGCATAATGAAAATTTAGAAATTTAGATTAGATCCTAAGTTCTGCGCAAAACCTTTGACATGACTCGACACTGAATTCATGTTTATACAGAAACCTTTTTTATACTCATCTTGTACTTGGTCAAGTCATTCAACCTCACTAAGACTTAGTTTCCTCACCTGTTAAAAGGGAAACTTAAACCAGGCCTCCTTTTACAAGGACTTTTAGGGAATAAGGACCCTTTATCCATAAGTTAGCCTATGAGTAAAAATAGGTGATTATTTAGACTAACTAGTCCATTACTATGGACTATTAATTTCCATATTATTAAAAAAAATTTACTCTGTCTTAAAGATATCTTATTCCTATTGGATTGATTTTTTTTAAATTTTAAACCCTTAACTTCTGTGTATTGACTTATAGGTGGAAGATTGGTAAGGGTAGGCAATGGGGGTCAAGTGACTTGCCCAGGGTCACACAGTTGGGAAGTGTCTGAGGCCGGATTTGAACCTAGGACTTCCTGTCTCTAGGCCTGGCTCTCAATCCACTGAGCTACCCAGCTACCCCTTGTTTTTTACTATAATGTAACAAATGAATTACTTTAGTTAACTTCCTTCAAAAAACTTTTCTCAAACCTCTTACTTATTAGTGTTTTCCATTTCCCCATCATTGTGTATTTATTTTGTTTATATCATATATTTATCTGTGAAGATAGTATTTTCCCCCCCAGTAAAATATAAACTCTTTGAGAGCAGAGATAGTTTTATTTCTTGCTTTTTGTATCCCCAGCATATAGCAAAGATCCTGGAACATAGTAGACAGTAAATGGTGATTGGTCCGTTAGATTTAAATTAATAACTCCAGGTTCTTATTTTCCATAGAGTTCATTAATAATCACTTGAAACAGAGAAAGCAGACATATAGAGATTTAAGCCTAATATAACCTAGCTTTGACCATGTGTTTCTCCACATGGCTGTCTCTCTCAGCCGTGGTCCTTCCCCACCACCTCCAAGGGAACAGAGCCCCTGGGTGTGTCCCATACCACACCTTTATCCTCTCTCTAGACCTGGACCCATAATCTTCAGTTCTGGGTCATGGTTCTAGGGGTCTTCACCTGGGACCTCTGTTTGGAGTGTTCACATAACATCTAGCCACACATCAAGGTAGAACAAGCTGGGGTGGAGGGAGGGAAGCAGATTCTAGTTACACAGGTCATAAGTCATTAAGTACTTCAATGACACCAGATATGAGAGTATAGAATAGGTCCACCATCCCTTATTCAAGTAGCTTAGTGGTTCATGATTCTCTAGAACAGTGAGTTACTTTAGAAAATGAATTGCTTTGGTGAAACCATGGCATAGGTACCAAAGATGGCATGCAGAGCACTCTCTGTGGGCACATGGCTGCCCTCCCCACCTCATTCCTCTAGAAAGGCAGAAAGACTTGGGTGCAGCTGCTCCCCTCACCCTCTCCACCATGCCAGATGACATTTTTTCACATCCCCACCCCTCTGCCCAGCAGCCCAATGGGAACACACAGGAGGTAAAGTGGAAGGCTCACAGGCAGCAGAGTTGGAGGGGAGCAGAGTGCTTGGACCACATCTCTCTCCCTCTCTACACTCGCTGATGACATTCCTTGATTTACCCACCCCTCTGCCCAGCAGCCCAATGAAAGTGCTTCATCCCTTCCCTTTGTGGGATAAGTGGGTGGGCATGATGCTTAGTCTGGGAGGTGGGGGTAGGGTCTGGTACTCCATCTCTAAAAGATTTGCCATCACTGCCCTAGAATATAAAAAGGATGTTAGAACTTGATTCTTAACCAATTAAAATTTTTCTAGTATTTCTAGTAAATTTCAGTTTGCAATTGTAGCTCACACTCTGGAACAAATGTTCCAAATTGTATTCACAATAATAGATCAGGTTTCCAGGAATGACTACTACAGGTGCTAGGGGTACTCTGAAAGGTTGGAGGACTAAATTTCTTGTGCTCATGAGGACATGTTTTTCACCATACTTATCAGCTTAATCATATATCTTAACATTCATCATAATAAATAGCATTTGAGGTTTACAAAGTGCTTTACAACTATTATTTCATTTTATTCTCCAACCTTGGCAGGTAAATGCTATTTTCTCTATTTCACAGATGAGGAAA
Source organism: Gracilinanus agilis (assembly GCF_016433145.1). Lineage (NCBI taxonomy): Eukaryota > Metazoa > Chordata > Mammalia > Didelphimorphia > Didelphidae > Gracilinanus > Gracilinanus agilis. The sequence goes on along the minus strand of NC_058131.1, from coordinate 560,640,482 downwards.
CTGAAGCAGATGGTGATTAAGTAACTTTCCCAGACTGACACAGCTAATAAGTGTCTGAATCTGAAAAGACTCTAGGTACAGGGAAAAGTGGGCTCACACTTAGAAAGCATGTGTAGAAAAGGGATAATTCATAGATTCAGGGATGGCTTTTGTTAGAGTATTCAATATATTTCCCTTAACAATGATAGAACTTTCTGCTTATTTCTTGATAGAGCCTTAAATCTGTATCCAGTCTATACTTGGTTGTCAATGTAGACACTGATCTCAGTTGATCTGGAGATACCACTAGGATATCATGAGAAAAGTGGAAAGTCCTCTGGACCTCCAAAGTCATTGAGATAATTTTTTGTTTTCTTCCTTCCTTCTTTCCTTCCTTCCTTCCTTCCTTCCTTCCTTCCTTCCTTCCTTCCTTCCTTCCTTCCTTCCTTCCTTCCTTCCTTCCTTCCTTCCTTCCTTCCTTC